>NW_024386807.1:590381-615969 GCF_900408965.1 Simochromis diagramma
GTGAAAACACACTAAAACACTAAAGATAAAACACAACATCTTCTATTACTAATGGGACAAGGGCTGGTCATCCAGTTCTACACTGCAATAATGTGTTCTCTGTTCTGACACCACCGGTGTGAATCAGCCACAAAAGTGAACTAAACAAGGTTACAAAGAACAGTCAGGACTGCAGAGAGAATCACAGGACCTATATCTTCAGAGTTCGGAAATAGCATTACAGACCCATCACAATGTGGACACAATCTGTTGCAACTTCTACCTTCTTTTAGATGTTACAGGAGACTATATACCAAAACATTGAGACAAGTGTCATTATTTTGATGAAAACCAACTTAAATCAGTTACATAGTGTCAGTAACACCAAAACATCCACTTAGAGATTTACCTACAATTTGAAATGTACTGTTTTTAACATCTCCTGCGTGTTTATCTAATTAATATTTTTTTAGTATTTATGTATTTATTATTACCATTATGTTATTTATTTATGTATACATGTCTTTTATCAATTAAAAGTACTGACTGTTGGTTGAGGTGTATATTTTAATCTATAATGCATTCAACAGAAAGAGTACTGTGTGGGGGAGCTGAGCTCTGCCTTTAGCCAAAAAGAACACAAGAGAGGCTGCTGCACAAACACCACAACTGTATTTTCAGATACACTGATCTCGCTCACTGCTCTTTTGAAGTGCTAATAAAGTTCATTACAACTTAAGTTCATTACAACTTAAGTCGTAATAAACTATGGCCTTAAACTTTCCAGGCTACACAGGACACAGTTTGTGTGGCAGACAATCTCAGTGTTATAGGTCTGGTTACTCTTGCAGTCTTACTATACTTTGAAGATTTCCCTGACAGGACATGTTAGCTAAGCTAATAGACTCCAGCAGTGCACTACCAATAAACCTAGCAGGCTCTCTAATCACCTGTGACCTGCCGAATGCTAAATGCCTAATGTCAAACCTGCTTTAAGCCGCTGTCTATGTTACTGGATAAAATAGCGGCAGCTTTTCCAGTAGGATGCAGACCGTCCGCTTTCAGCAGGTCAGGGCGGCCCCAGAAAAAAGCCCAGTTATCCACAAACTGAAATCCCAGCTTCCTTCAATTCCTGGCCAGCCAGCGGTTCAGTGACATAATTCTGCTATACATCTCATTACCTACATAAGGGACCAGAGATATTAAAGTTCTTTGGATATCTAAAGTAAACACATTTTTTTAACTACTTACATTTTTTAAAGGAGGTGATAAAAGCTTCACCTCTGACATTACCTCCACAGCTGCATTTGTGACAGAGACTGACAAGTTATAGCGTGAATCCATGATATGACTGCAACCTACATCTGGTATCTTTTTCTTGTTCTTAACCTGTAATAGCCCTTATGTTAATGGTAATACTTTAGCAACAGCAGAGTAATCCACAAGTTAGCAACATACCTGAAGATTTTGTCGATAGGAGTGAAGCAGATGAGAGTGAACCAGCAGATGACGCAGCAGATGACGCAGATGTGTTTGTGTCTTCTGCATCAAGTGAAGAGGATTCTTTAGCATTTGAATTTGAGGAATTGCATTGAGTTCGGGTACACCTTCTCTTCAGTTGTCGGACATCTTCCTGAGAGTTACCTGAAGTAGTTTTTCGTGCTTTTGTCTTCTTTCTTTTGTGTTGTATGAGACTTTCTGCAGAACTGTCACTTTCTTCAGCAGTTTGAGGACCATATTCTTCCTCACTGATGTCAGTACTTGATATAGATGGGCATCCAAGCATTTGTCTGGTAAGCTAAAAAAAAGAAAAAAAGAAAGAAAGAAAGAAAATGGTTAAATTTTTCCACTCACACAAGCATTTAAAGACCAGAGGTAGTACATTAGTAGTTGTAACAGCTGTACTGGTATTGACAGTTGTATTAATACCATTTACGGTACCACACATGTCACCACTTAATTTGAACTAGTCATATCAAGTAATCTTTCCTCTGCTGCATCACATTTGCCAAACAACCCTGGGTGGCTTTGTCTGGATATGCTGTCATTACCCAAAGACTGTCAATACAGCTGTGATGTCACACTCATTAACAGTCACTTAGGTTAGTTTTAAACATCTGGGACAATGTAATCTCTAAGCTAACACTGTTTCTAGGAAATTGCTGAACTTAGTTTTCTTTTTGTATATATACACTAATGTTTATAGAAATTGATTTTCTTCATTTAAATATATGATATAATTTTTACCTGGATCAATTACCTTTGAAGAACATTTTTTATGTTTGTAAGGTAGAATAGTATCTACTCAAGTATCAACTGTGTTCCAGGTAAACTGAAGATTTTAGTAGTGCATTGAATTTTAGGATTGTCAGGGGATGAGACTGACAAATGCTTAATTAGTAGGCGACAAAAGCATGACAGTCATTTGTTGAGCTCCTTTTATCAAATTCAAAGAAATAAATTTTAGTCATAGCGCATAAATAAAATGGGCATTTTGGAACCACCTTACAAGAAATAATGATCCAAATGATCCTATCACAATGAAGAATCCTGTTGCCTCACAACACAAAAGAGACTTAAAATGTGTCACAGATAAAATATACGTAGGCTTAAAAATGACATGTATCACCTTTTATGAGAACATACAGAATATAAAGTTGATCACAAAAGTCATTACGTACTTTAAGCTATTCCTTAAAATCTTTTATTGCTAACTAAATGCAATCATACATTACTACCTATGCAAATGCAATGCTAATTGAATTTAAGCAACTGTTATTACTGTAACACCTTGAAAACCTTTGTGAACTTGAAGCACTAAAACCTCTGAACTTCAGACACTAGAAAAGACATTAAACATCAATGTCCCTGACAATATTGATAAATGAGAAACCCCTTGGCTCAAGCTTACAGTCGTTCTATCAAGGCGTGCTCGTAATCCAAGAAGGTGACATGATTGTACAGGAGGTAGTTATTGTAATTATATTTTTTCACAAGACTTAGTTGTTATTTTTAAATTTGACTGTTACCGTCTATTCACTTTGTGCTCTGTGCACAAAAATCTGAGATCTGTAGTGGAGTTGTACGAATAAACTTACAATAACACTGTCTGTCCTTCTGAGCTCAGGTACACTTGTATCCACGTCAGAATCAGCTGAAGTGTGTTCAATGATAATGGAACTGTCGCTGTCACTGGACAACTGCTGTTCCATCTGAAAAGTAAACAGAAAAAGATACAAATAACAATTACAGATTAATATAAATTACAGAATAATTATTGCTACAACACAGATTTGTAATTATGTGTGTTTATGCATTTTTACAGCAGTTGCTCTAGCAATATCACAATTGTTGTCAATTTCAGATAAGATGGGTCACAGTTTTGATTTGGCCAGCAAAATATAAACTCTAAACAAGGGTTTGTTTGTTTTTGTCATTGTGAAAGGCTCACACTTTCCGGCAGGGTGGAAAGACCTTTCTGAGTATTACACTGTTTAGCAGGTTGAGTTATCATAATACTGCTTTCTCGTTGTGCTTCTGCACTGTACATAAAGCACCATTCTTAACTGCAGATTTTATTATCAGCAGTCTGACAAGCTGTCACCACAATACACTGCTATGATCACCTTTCTCAACTTAAGCAAGTGAAGCAATAAAATCATACTGTAGCATATGAAAATCATCTTCTGTATGACTCAGTGTAGCACATCTAAGCTATACTACTGCAAGATGTAATATACCTAAAATCAATAATTACACATATCAGAGAGCTGGCAGTCATGATGGAAAGAAGGAAGGTAGATTAATTGTGTGTGCAGGAGACCAGGTGCAAGGGAAGCAAGGCCAGGAGCAGTGGAGGTGGATTCAAGCAGTTCTACCAGGGTGTTCATAGGAAGAGAAATGGAGTAGGGGTAATCCTGAAGGAAGAGTATGTGAATAGTGTGGTAGAGCTGAAGAGAGAGGCCATGTTGAATGTTGTCAGTGTGTATGTCCCACAGGTTGGAAGTCAGGTAGACGAGAAAGAGGAGTTCTGGAGTGAGTGAGATGAAGTGGTAGAGAGTTTTACTAGGAATGAGAGACTGGTGATTGGAGTAGATTTCAATGGACATGTAGTTGAAGAAAACAGAGGTGATGAGGAGTTGTTGGTTAGGTATTGTGTTAAGGATAGAAATGCAGAAGGACAAATGTTGGTGGATTTTGCCAAAAGAATGGAAGTGGCTGTGGTTAACTCATACTTCAAGAAGAGGGAGGAACATATTGTGATGTATGACAGTGAAGATAGGTGCACACAAGTGCGCAGAAGGTGCATAAGAGACTGTAAGGTGGTGTCAGGGGAGAATGTAGCTAAGCGGCATCATATGGCAGTCTGTAGGATGAAGTTGGACGTAACGACAAAGAAGCAAGTGAAGGCAGAGGCAAAAATTAAATGGTGGAAAATGAGGAAGGAAGACGGTTGTTCATGACGGAGCTGAGACAGGCATTGGGCAGTATGGAAGAGTTACCAGATGACTGGGAAAGTACAGCTGAAGTGGGAGGGCAACGGCCAAGAAAGCGCTTGGGGTATCCTCTAGACAGAGAAAAGATGACAGGAAACCTGATGGTATTGTGAAGTACAGGAAAATGTCCAAATGAAGAGGTTAGCAAAGAAAAAGTGTGATAGTCAGAGAGATTAAGGAAGTAGACATGAGCATTGGGAGTACAGCCAAGAGAGAGGTGGCAAAGACGAAGAAAAAGACAGAAAAGGAGATGTGCTAACAAGTCAAGAGAGCGTGTGACAGCAGGATGTTAGGGATAGAGTGAGATGGAGGCAGATGATCCGCTGTGGCGCCCCCTTAAAGGAGGATCCAAAAGAAGAAGTAGTACAACTAACCTTCGTATTGAGGCTACGGTGTAGAAACAAGGTCCTCTCCCTCTGGTCATTTAACCTTTTACTTTGTGCCCTCTCGTAGCGTTGCTCACATACACTATGATGTCTCCTGAGTTTCTCGAGGCGAAGCAAGCCACGACTTTTAACCTGCAAACAAAGAAATAAATCAAAACCCTTGTTTTATTGTTTTTTGCTTTATTAGATAGTAGTGGAGAGACAAAAGACAGAACAAAGAGGGAATGAAAAACAGCAAAAAGCCTAGGTACGAAAAGAAGCCTTACTGCTGAGACAAGGCCTAATCATACCTTGTATTTAATTATAAACAACTGTATTACAATGAATGATTTGTTTTTACGGTGTCCTCAAACATTTTAATGTGGCTGACATTTGTAATTTTTTTTATTAAAATTAAGAAAAAACATAAAAATCAAGGCCACAATTTGATTTGCTTCCACTTAGCTCACACATCACAAGATGTACATATATTGACATAAATAAAATATATGGAAACAATCATCTAAACAAATACTAAGAATATTTATCACATCAGAAATCATGAATATGTATCTGCAGTGCATAAACTAATTTACTACCTTTTATATTGAGGTCCAAACTGGAGGAGTTTGCCTACTTAAAATCCTTCTACCAATTTAACCGTCTGAACACACTGCAGTCTAACCTTTACTTTAAGCTGAATGAACTGTATATATTACACATCAAACAATCCCAGAATGTTTATTTTCAACGGCAAGAACATAATGTGTGCATGTGATATTTTCAGCAATCATTCTTAGAGTCATTCTAGCATGATGATACACTGAATGAATAGTGGAAATTTCAATATTAATGGATTATTAATTGCAATATTGGCTTGACAGCTGTATAATGTGTAAGGTGTAGATGAGAACTCAAACAACCCTAAACTGCTCCTTAAATAATAATGTAAAGTGAGTATGTCAGCGTTAACCATGTGCAATGTCTATCACAGCTGTTTAAGTGCACAGCTGGTTTACTGTTCCATTTAAGAACCAAAAGAAGATGGCATATCCTACCTCTTTCTTGTGTGCAGGGTTAAAGGCATCTGTCCCATCAGCAACTGCAAAATTAAAAATGTTGACTTGGTTCAAGATGAACTAACAATAGCAAGTTGAGATTGTCTTTGAGCAATGTGTTTAATTTACAATATATTGAATTTTGCCTTAAAATAGCCTAAACACTTGAAAGGCTGAATTTATTGGAAAAGAATAGTTCTTGCACAACCTCTACTTACACTAAATAAAATTTCTTCTAACAAAAAACAATTATGATTATTTCATGTTATTTACCTACAGTGACAGCAGAGTATCTGCTGAAGACATCTGAATTGTAGCTTTTCATTTCTCTGGTGATTTGCAGTTCTACCTCAATGAGAATTATAACTGCATTTATTTAATATATATATTCAGGTTTGGAACCAATTGTACAATTTGCAATTTAAAAATGACAGAAGCCAATTACAGTTTTACCAACAATGAAGAAAAAAAGCAAATGTAGGGTAACACAGAGCTTTCTTACCTGTGCATTCAGCACTGCCATTGGTAGATGCAAAGCTTGGGCCATCCTCCTATCAGCACAAGTGAAACAGTTAGTCAAACTTTAAGGACCAACATAATCAAATTTCACTGTATTTCAGTGAGCTCCAGTTGTACAATTTGGCAGTATATTGATGTATGTTACTTTGTGACATCATAGCCTGTCATGGTGGTTATCATTACCCACAACATTTCCTAATATTTCCCTGTCTGTGAAATCTTTATGAAAGTACAGTCATTGCCAATATACAGTCAAGTGACAAAGCTACTAACTTAAATTCTGATGTATGATTGAAGCAGTACAATGACAGAAATATTTTACTACAATTTCTATGGTGATTTATTAGAATTTTGAGGAATGTAACAGATCATCAAAAACTACAGCAATAGCTTTGTCTTCTTTCCCTTACATACAAGGTTGATGTTTTGAACGGGTGGTCCTGTGATATATTGATATATATTATCATTCTTATATCGCTGAGCAGGGATGCTACACCTGGCAGAGGGAGGGACTGCTCTCATTGTCTAAGACCAGAGCGTTCTCACTCCCGAGGCGTAACATGTCGACGTTTTGTCACGTCCCGCGGCGTTCCTGAGGAACGCGAAAGGAGACCTTTGGCGTTCTTATGGTACGCGGCGGGTTATGGCTGGAATCCAGTGCAATGACGCTCCCGCGGTAGTAGACGTTCCAGCCCTGTATTCCAGCCCTAAACCTAACCTTATCCCTAGCCCTGACCATAACCTTATTCCTGACCTTAACCAGGACTTTAATGATGTTAAATAGCGTGTTTCTAAGCGATTTGAAGAAAAAGAGCGAACATGTGTAGGTTCAGTCCAGACGGTTCTCATATTTCCTCTTTTTCCGAGGTCGTCATTTAGGAACGTGGTGGGTAGCCGAAAACGTAATATGGTGACGATTTGTCACCTAGCGTAAAATGTTACGCTTTGGGAGTGAGAACGGGTTGCTAAGACAGGGGTGGGCAACTCCAGGACTCAAGGGCCGGTGTCCCTGCAGGTTTTAGATGTGTCCTTGAACCAACACAGCTGATTTAAATGGCTAAATTAGCTCCTCAACATGTCCTGAAGTTCTCCAGAGGCCTGGTAACGAACTAATCATGTGATTCAGGTGTGTTGACCCAAGGTGAGATCTAAAACCTACAGGACACCGGCCATCGAGGCATGGAATTGCCCACCCCTGGTCTAAGAGCTGTTGTCAGACACAGTGACCAGAACCAGCTCAATTTTAAAGTGTGTAGTAAATTATAGATGCAGTACAGATGTACATACAGTCGGGTTTTCGTTTTAGCATGTTCCTAACAATTTACAAACAAGCTTGTTGTGGTTAACGAGCTTGGTGACGTAGGTGAATGCAGACGCAGCATTATCATTATTCTGACAGCATGTCTCCTTAAGAAGCGTTTTATTAAATACCTTTTTAATTTTTTTAACCTTTGTCGTGTGTGCAGTAACACGTCAGGTCCCACAAACTAAAGTCTCAGCTCACCTACGCTCTCTCTGTGCCTGCTGCCCGCTCTGCGTGCGGGTGCTGAACCCTGCCCTCGGTCACAGACAGAGGACAGACCAGAAATCTCAACTATATTCTCACATCTGCTAATTTCACTCACTGCTCTTTTCTTGTGCTAATTAAATACAAGCCGGTTTGTCGCTCATCACCTGTGCACCGATCACATACTATGAAATAATGCGCGAGGCAGCTCACGTTCCTCTGCTGACCATGACGGTCACGGTTATGCGCCGTTCACGTGATAACCCTCCTACATGGTATCTTTTCACTGCAGCTCTAAGACGAGGTAGAGAAACATTAAATCTACTTTAAATAGTAGTAGTTCCACTAAAACACGATGTATGATGCTGAAGCTTTACAATTTTGAATTAATCCGTGCATATACGCGCATCTGTGCAGAGTGATAAAAAGGGATCGCGGATCAACTACAGCCGTAACACCATTACAGTTTTAGTATAATTGAAATATCTATCAAGACAATAAAACAGTATATTTGATGGTTTGGTTTTAACAGTTTACTGTAACGGTGTAGTTTGTGTAATGTAACACTGTGTTGAAGCAAAGTATTTCGTAGCAACTAAGTACCAATAACAGAAATTCATTTTGAAAATACTATAGATGCATTAAAATAAAAATCACCACAGTCCGTAGTATTTTTACAGCCAATTGTTGCACCGTTTTAAACTTATTTACTTGACAAAAGCATAGGCAGACCAAGATTTAACAGCAACTCAGTTAGCATCGTTGTTAGCTAACATTAGCTAACCATCAAGTCATACCATTAAGTTACAGCTGCACACAACACTTTGTGTGTTAACATAATGTGCAAACGTGACACAAATTAACCCAAAAGCACAATATTATAATGTGACATAAGTCAAAACTTACCATTCTGGTTAATGCTGCACAGCTAGCTATACTCCGCACATCGCACGTGCTTGCTGTCTGAAGCATGTCTGTCGTCTGTCAATGCGCCAAAGGAGAGCAGGTGTGGTGATCACAAAAGGAGCGCTTGATTTGGGACGAGGCGTACACCAGATTAACTCCGCTGATTCTTACATATACCGCACCGGACACTGACGGGTCATTGGTGTGTTAAAACAAAGTACAACGTCACTCGGCCATCTATGTGGGGGGATGGGCATGGTCAAGGTGGGGACCTCAAATGTCAAGATGTGTGTAAATTGCTGAGAACGAAGTAAATGACTCTACACATTACCTGCTAAGTGAGGAATACAATTTCTGAACTGAAATTGGTTTAATATGTACGTTAAAAAATAACTGAAATAAGAATGTCAGACTGTAGATGTATGAAATTATTGTTTATGTTTTAAAACAAACTGCAATGTCACTCCGCCATCTTGACGTGCTGCAGTAGACAGTAGGTGGGTGGGGTATGGGTATGGTCAAAATGGGGACCTCAAATGTCAGGATCTGTGTAATATATTAATGATTGCTGAGAAGAGATGAATCCACACATTACTTGCTTAATTAGAAATGCAATTTCCTAACTGATATTTGTTGAGTTGAAATGTACACAAAATATAAGCAGTAGCAAAATTAATTAAATGCAGGAATGAATAAATAATAGAAACAATGCAAAAATGTAAACCAATCAACTACTACCAACCATTGTGATCACTAGACAGGTATTATTGTGAAGGACAGAATTGTGTGGACTCAAAAGTGATGCCAGGCAGGTTTCAATAAATGGTAAACTAAGTTTATTGTAAAAACCAAAAACAATAGTGGATGACACAACAGGTGAATAGAGGATAATGCAAATGTGATTGTAATTGTTTTTAAAGCCTTATATGACAAGGCAACTCCTTACCTCAGTGATCTGCAGCAATTGCAAAAACCAAAGAGATTAATAGAAACTGAGCTGACAGCGTTGTCCCAGGCCCACCCAGATCTGTCGGCTGGCCTGCATATACACATATATATAGTCTTTTTTCCTTCAAAGTTGGGGCCTTTACCCTTTACCCATTCTCTGTGAGAATCAGGGTCCTATGTGGTATCTTAGGTGTCTTGGATGTTGTTCCTGAAATCTGGAGCAACTAACCCAGTCTGGGGGTCACTGGGTTCTGATTACCACAGGGACCACCGTTGCCTTTTCCCTCCACACTTTTTCCTAGCTCTTCTCATAGCCCTTGGTATTTCTGAAGCTCATTCTGCCTGATGTTGGCATCTCATGAGTTACTTGGTTAAAAAAAATTAAAATGTACACCCTGCCTGCTAGCATCTTACACCATGGTGTGATGTGCTGGATTATTTTTAGGAGTCCTGGACAAGTCCTTAAAAATCCGAGCTGCTCTGGACCTACATCTCCTGTTGTAGATGTCCTGTAGGGAAGGGAGAGCAGACCTGTAGCAGTGTTCTGCCACACAGATCACTCTCTGAAGGGCTTTTCGTCCTTAACACAGCTGTTCCCATACCAGGATGTAAAGTTCTGTGTGAGGATGCTCTCCACAGCGCCCGAATAGATAGTCCTAAGGATCCCTGGAAGAGACTCCAAACTTTCTCAGTTGTCTCAGGCGATACCGGCGCTGCCTAGCCCTTTTGGACTGTGAGCAGTCCATGTCAGGTCTAAGGAGATGTCAACCCCAAGGTACTTGAAGGACAGCACCCTCTCCACGTTGATGGCCAGGGGCTTGTAGTCTCGCGGCTTTCTCCTACTAAAATCCACCACCAGCTCCTTGGTCTTGCAGACGTTCAGTTGGAGGTGGTTTTCTCTGCACCAAGATGCCAGGTTCTTCACCTCGTCCATTAGGCTGTCTAATCGTTGTTGGAGATGAGGCCCAACACCACAGCATCATCAGCAAACTTCACGATGGCGTTTGAGCCTTGAGTGGCCACACAATCAAGAGGTGTAGAGGGAGTATGTAGTGGCAAGAGTACGCACTCCTGTGGCACTCCTGTGTTGGTAGTGATGCTGTCAGAGACACACTTACCCACCTTCACGACCTGCGATCTACCAGTAAGGAAGTCCAGCACCTATGCACACAAACTGTTGTTAAGTCCAAGATCCCCCAGCTTTGTGAACAGTCTATGGGGCACTATTGTGTCAAATGCTGAACTGTAGTCTACAAGCAGCATTCTCACATAGTTACTCCGTTTCATGTCCACGTGGCTTAGGGTGGTGTGCAGGACGTGGGAGATGGCGTCTTCTGTAGATCTTGTCGGTATGCAAACTGGAGTGGGTCTGTGCTGCTGGGGATGTAGGAGGAGATAATGTTTCTTCAACAGCCTCTCAAACACCTTCATAACCACAGAAGTCAGCGCAATCGGCCGGTAGTCGTTAAGGCATGAGGGCTTGTTCTTTGGCATGGGGAGTATAGGTAATCTTTTGAAGCACGTGATGAGGTCACCGTCCTCAGTTGTCAGGCTGTAGTTAGTGCTGGCCACCTGGCAAGGTATGCTTTTGTTTCTTTTTGTATGTGGGATTCTAAGGTAATTGGTTGCTATGTTCCCTTCTGGTCATACAATTCCCTCAATTCTGAACATCTTCCCTCTCTTTATTTACCATTTACCATATTACTACATATCAAGTTTTAGTGACATTGCTATGTTATTAGAACAACAGAACTTAATGGTTTAGATCTGTGTCATTATGTTCATTTACCACTGGCATGTAGCTTGAAGAACATTAGAACTAACCCCAACTAAAAAAAAAGAGAAAAGTTTTCTGGCTAAAAATTCATTCATATTACATTTCAAGATGCAGGTATGTACTAAATGCAAGTACGTGGCAGATGAAAGATAGATGAGGATAAAAACAGGTGATAATAAAGAGTATTTTATCACATTCAATTTTAATTTGATAATTCAGCACATGACTTAAAGCACATAGAGACACTTTAAGCCACAGCCAAGCTCTGTATTGTATATCTAAATGGGAAGTCATCCAGAAAATCTTGCATATCCTTTAAACAGGCTACAATCTGGATGATTTGGTGTTAAAGAGACTGTTAACAGTAAGAACTCGGAACATATTAAATCCACAATGCTGGATTAGATTTAGATTCAGATCAGGATAGGGAAAATTTAATACTGGCCATAGAGTGACAGTTGTCAGAAATCACAGTATATCAATTCATGTTGCTAATGATCCTTTGGCTACACTGAGGTACCCTTGAGCACGGTACCATCCCCCACATACTGCTCCCCGGGCGCTGGATTGGTGGCTGCTCACTGCTTCACTGAGTGAATGGGTTAAATGCAGAGATTAATTTCCTACAGGATCAATAAACCATATCATATTATTATTATTATTATTATTATTATTAGTAGTAGTAGTAGTAGTAGTAGTAGTAGCTAGAGAGAGGTCAGAGAGTACATTATGACACCTCACTGCGATTAACTAATCACAGGGAAAAAACTGAATTAAAAAGATAACCCCAATTAATCATCTTTCATGGTGCCCTTAAATCTTATGTAAAAAGCCCATTACCCCTTTTCCACAAAGCCAGTTCACGTATCGATTCATGCTAAACTTGGAACTTAGTTTTGTTTGCATTTACACTGCTAGAGAAATCAGCTTTTAGCCAGGACAGCTGGTTCCAGGCTGGCACCAACTATTTGCTGTGTACAACTCATAACCCATTCAGGGAATTTTGAAGGCAAGGTGTGTTTTAAGATATTTGAATAAAACTCAATAGATGACCACAGAAAATGGGGAGTGATGGTGGTGTGGGCTTCATTCCCTGGGGGCTTTGAACTTCCAACAGAAGATGGCACATGTGCAGGGTCTGGAGAGAACAAAGATGTGAGTAAAATGGTAAAATGGTAAATGGCCTGCATTTGTATAGCGCTTTTCTAGTCCCCTAAGGACCCCAAAGCGCTTCACACTACATTCAGTCATTCACCCATTCACACACACATCCACACAGTAGAGGTCCAGAGAGAGTACAGAAGACTCAACAGATGAGTGTATAGGAAAAGGCATTACAGGTGTCCTGATGGAGGTACTAATGTTGTATTTTACCAGTGTGTGCTTGGCACTAACTGCCATGAGTGGCTTGTGATAGTTTGAGCAAGTGAGTTCACCTAATGATGTGCTTTATTGACATTAGCCTAGATGCTAATTAGCAGTAGCTAATCACCAATGTTGATCACTAAAGTCGACTGTGGTAGTACACCTAGCAGGAGGGGCTACGAGCTCATATGGCTTGTAGCTGTGCAAGAGAGCAAGCTTGGGTGAGCTAGCGGGGAATATCTCCTGCTGCAGTAGCCTTAAAAAAAGACTATGTTCGTTCTCCTGCCAGGTAAAATCTTTTTCGTATGTATATTATACTATTCCATGTGTTATCATGTGTTTGCTATGATGTGATGTGTAGTAATGGTTATTTAGGTGCTAATCGCTAATTGGGGATAAGCTAGCAAGCTCGACAATTAGCCATCATGCTAAGCGGACGTTGGTAGCCAAGTTCATATGTCACTGAGGGGCTACGAGCTCACATGGCTTGTAGCTGTGCCAGAGAACAAGCTTGGGTGAGCTAGCGGGGAATATCTCCTTCTGCAGTATCCTTAAAAAAAGACTATTGTTCGTTCTCCTGCCAGACGCCTCGCTGCTGTGCTGCCTTACTGCTGTGCTGCCTTACTACTGTGCTGCCTTACAACTGTGCTGTCTCGCTGGTGCCATTAAAGGACCGGCGGCTGCCATCCATTCATCCATCCGGACCTTGATTATTTGGACTGAAGTACTCACACACACGCCCGCACTCAGTTGCCATACACTCTCTTTATTTTGCTGGCCAGCTAACACCATTGGTTTTTTTTCTTTTTGCATTCACAAAGACTATCCAAAGACATTTTGGTTATTGTCAAATAGACACTCTCTGATTATGGACTGAGGAGGTTGTGGTGTTACAACCCCAGGACTGAGGAAAAAGACCCATTACACACATGAGCAGCGCATTGATAGTGTTTGAATGCGACTGTATGCTTACATGCTTCTTGCAAGCAAGATGTGTACAGAATAACTGTAGTGGTAGTGTAGCTTAACATTGGCAGTGAGATGAAGGTTTATGCAGACATTTGTGGTTAGGTGGTGCATGATAATGTCTCCTGGCAAGAGTATGTAGGCAGTTCCTAGAGGATGAAGGAATTCATACTACTGACTGGCATCCACGCTCGCCTGACCTAAATCCAATAGAAAACCTCTGGGACATCATGTTTTGCTCCTCAAAATTTTCAGGAGTTCAGTGAAACTCTGGTCAGGATCTGGGAGGAGACAATCCTTGACGCCACGTGTCATGTCATAAGGATCATGCCCCAAAGTTATCAGGCATGCATACAAACATGTGGGGGCCATACAAACTACTGAGTACCATTTTGAGTTGCTGCAATGACCAATTTCAGCAAATTGATCTAGCCTGCTGCATCAGCTTTTCAGTTTAATTTCTTGGTGACTCTGAATTAGGTTGATTATTTTAATTACCATCAACTGATGTAGAATCCTTTTGTTCCTAACTCATTACCCGGTTCCATATCAGTATGGATATCCAGCATGATGTTTATTTCCAAATGAGATCTGATGTTTTCAAAGAGTTCCTCTAATTAATTTATGAGCAGTGTATCAAATACCCCAATACCTTCATCTGCATACTGTATGTATTTTACTGCTACTTCCGTATTTTACTTTATTTTTATTGTTAATGTTTTTTAATGCCCTATTTGTCATCGTTACTTTATTTCCTCTTTCAAAAATTGTGTTTTAAGTTTCACTGCAACAATATAATTATTCACTGAGTTACTTACCATAATTAATTTGACTTGAAAATATTTAAAATACTGTACATTATTTCTGTTCATATATAAGTGAACTGCAAATATATTTAGTAGTAAAATTTACATTAATTAATAACAGAGCATGTTTGCAATTACTTTATTGATACATATTTATATAATAAATGTCTATCTTTGCTAAAAAAAGGAACACTTTTTACAATACATTTTCAAAGCGTAATACTGGTCTTGTTCAATAGGGGGCGCCATAGAGCGAACAAATGACTCACACAGTTCCAGAACACCGAACCTAATGGGGACGGCAATACCGCTGTGTGACCATTAGGGTCGCATGAATTCACACACACACACATTTTGTCTGGAAATTGACCACCTGGGGACCTACTTAGAAAACTTCACCAGCCATCTTTAAATACTGTTTTAGAGCTATTGTGGGGCCTGTGCCCGTGGGGACCTCACTTGAGGTCCCCAGGTGAAATGGGTCCCCACGGGTCGGTGTGTAGTTAGGGTCAAGTCCCCACAGGTAACGAATAACGAGAACACAGACAACACACACTCACACACACCACACACACAACACTCAGTATTTCGCACATTTCCATGTCTCGTGTCTGTATCGTTCTTCTCTGTCTGGAGTTTCACTGGCTTGTCTTGTTTTGCAGTTTTTGCTCATTACACTTTGTGTAGTCTTGTGTTTGTCTATCATATGTCACATGTAGCACCAGGGTCCTCGGAAGAAACGTCCCTTGTTAGCCCTACCTATTGACCCCTGACCCCTGTCCTGTCCCTGTAACTGGTCACCAGAATTGTGAGTAGCAGAACGTGTGGATCCCTGTATCACAGCTCCAATGACGATGACTCTTTAAAGTCATCTCACGCACAGTTAAGGCAGGCTGAAGTTCCTTTAACTGGAAACTATCGGCTTTCTGGAACAGATTCATTTTTTTCCTAAGTTTCTTTATTGATTAGTCTTTTGAGTAATAATTCATGTAAATGTTGTCTCATTAATTTGAGAAGAAAGAGAACACATAGACCATATTAATAATAACAGTAAGACTTACATTGTTTCTGACCTGCTCCCGAAGGATCCGTGCCTCTTCCTCCTACATCACCTGGATTTTTACCGGTGGCCTGGGCAACAGCGTGGTAGAGGCAGTTTCTGATCTTCTGAATTTACTGGGATTGTGGTCCCATCTGGTCTCAGGATTTCATAATGACCAGTGCACGGGCTCTGTTCACCCCAAATCCTTTTAGTTATCTTTGAGAAGAGCCCCCTCCCCCTGTAAAAAATACATTAATAAAACAAAAAAACAACAAATCAGTCCCTCTGGACAAAAAAGGGAAAAGGTGAGACTAACACATCTCCCTGTAAATATAAGTAGTCCATAACATTGTTTATTACTTTAAATTTTATTTAAGAGTTTTGATTGGGACCAATAATAATGTTGTTGTACATAAAATCTGTCATGTAAGTTGTGTCCACCAGTGAAGCTGTTGGAACAATATTGATGATGAGTAATAATCCTTCCCTTTCCACTAGAAGCATAAGGAAAATGAATGTGGGGAATAATGTATATAATCAGATTAAACTATAAACGTAAAGGAAGTCAATTCACTTTTGTTTTATTATATCACCAAACCACAACACCCAGTGCATCATGGGAATCCCCGGCAGCCTACGTTTATTGCAGCATAAACTAAGGGAGGATTCAGGGGTCACCTGGTCCAGCCCTAACTATATGCTTTAAAGGAAAGGAAAGTTTGAAGCCTAATCTTGAAAGTAGAGATAGTGTCTGTCTCCTGAATCCAAACTTCTGCTATGTCTTCTAATGATGCTGTCCTAAGGGAAGCATGTATAATGTAAACAGAATTGGTCCTAGCAATGAAACCTGTGGAACTCCGTAATTAACCTCAGTGTGTGAAGAGGACTCTCCATTTACATGCACAAACTGGAGTCTATTAGATAGATATGATACAAACCACTGAAGCACAGTACCTGTAATACCTACAGGCATGTTCTAAATCGCTCTAATAGGGATATACTGGTCGGACAGTATCGACGCTGCACTGATGGTCTACCAGGACAAGCAACAAGATGAGTCAAGAGGCCATTCCCAGCAATTTCAGGGTTCCTTCAGTGTCGCCTGCCTTCGCCTCTGACAGTTGACTATGGCTGCTGGAGTCCCTAGCTTCACATTTCTCAAAACAGAATCACCCACAAAAGTGGCGAGAAAACTACGTGAGAGATGAACAGGTGGTGTACCGGGGTGTTCTGTTTAGAGCTACACTTCCTCCTCACCGTCACCCAGCCAGCCTTCTTTCTTGTTGCTCAGGACTATCTGCTGAGGAAGAGCTAATGGTAGCAAAGCTAGCGTTGCCCGCACTAACTACTATCTATGCCAGAGTCCAGAGTCCAGAGCTGGTTTTCCATTCACTGAGCCTGGCCTCCAGACGTACAATCAGGCAACATTTCTTTCCAGTATCTGTGCTGAACAGAGGAGAAACGAAACATTTGAGAAACTAGTGACTCAGCTACAAGCTAAGCTAATAGCTACGCTAAAGACACTCATTGGGTCTTTACTGTGGGTGAGTCAGCAGAAAGCGCCGCTTTGGATAAACCACATGAAGATTACAGTTTGACATAAGCATTTATCTGAAGGTATATAATTAAACAAGTCACACATGTTAACAAAACACTACTGTGCACTGTGTTAGGAACAGGAAGTGATACGAGAATGCCAGAAAAATAAAAACTGGGGGGGTACAGGAAAATAAATGAGTCCTTCCCAGTTCACAGCCAGTAGACCAACCCAGGACAAGTCATTATAGTGGACCACAGGATGTCAGGATGCCAGCTCTGTGTTATTATTCTCCATGACTGGTGTCAGTTCTAGCTGTTCAGTGGGTTTCTGATTTGCCCTCAGACTAAACAACTACACCAGTTTGGGGAAAACAGTTTGTTAGTTTGTTTGTCCCCTGATTATCAGACAGGAGAATAATTATTAAGTTTTTAGATAAAGTTTCTTTTTGACATTGATTGCAGTGTGTGATCATAATAGGGTTGATACGCTCCTCATTAGAAGGATACGAGCACTAACCCCACGGTGTGAAGGGTTAACTAAGAGGCACAAACAGAGCTGAGTGTAGCTGCATGCTCACAGAACAGACAGGAAGGGCTGCTTGTATGATAACAGGGCGTTCCAGTGAACAAGAAATAAACACTTAATAGTGTTCCTTTAAGGCGGACATCAGCATGGAAATAAAACATCCCTATCTGTGAGGTAGGGAGTTTTCTCACACAGGACAAGATCCCTGACTGGAGGTTAGTGACCGCTGCCATGAGGAACAAATCAGGGAGTGCTGAGCCTCAACCACGACATCTCCCCATCAATAGGCAATCACAATTATTTCCTGTTTCCATGTGTCTAATATATACTTTGAATTATGAATTGTACTTCACTTCTCCATGTACAGACTGCCTGACACTGTCCACAGCTGTGCAAGCCCAATTTTAACTGCCTGATAATAAAAGAGAGTGAACTGCTAGACTGTCTCCTGAACTTCTCTCAGCGAAGAAGAACCCGACAGTATCAAAACCAAAGTCTGGAAATTGGGATGGGGAGGGTTACCCTTGCAAAACAGGTCAAAATTAACTTTCTGGCCCATATGAGTTGGTCAATTAAAAAAAAATATTATTTTGACTTAATTAAATGAGAGGCGCAATAATATCAAATATGTATGCGTCACTCACTGTGTTGGATTTTCTGGCTCCTTCTTCAGTTGGAGGACTATATCGCCTGCTGAGTCCTCCTTCCCAGGATAATAGTCTTCTGAAAGCTTCTTTCCATCTTTGTCCACCATAACCAGTTTGATTCCTTTGCCTTCCAGAGCATCACTCTGGGTGAGGACGTGGATGTCCAAAGCCGTAGCAGGGCGGTTAACATCAGAAATGTCCTCAATGTAGCGCTCCAAGTCTTTCTTGTCAGACTCTGACAGGGACTCACGTGGACGCTGGAGGACCCTTTTCATGTTGTACTTATACTCCTGGCTGTTAAAGAAACTTTGGGTGTCAGCCCTGCCAAGTATGTTGCTAACAGCACCACCAACAGCATGGTTTATTTGACTTATCCACATTTTGCTCATGATGGAGGTCATATGCCTGGAACAGGCCTCAACATAAGAGTTTGAAACGCTTTCTGCAATCATGTTGATGAGTTTATCTTTAAAGCGTTTTACATCTGATAAACTGTGCCTTTCATCCTGGCCATTCCTTTCTTGAGGTAGTTTTTCCATGCTTTGCAAGAGCTTAGGAACAAAGGTGTTGTTAATGACTTTCTCTGTTGGTACTGAATTCCATATTTGTACAAAGGCTGTGGCATATTTAGCTGCTTCCAAACCCATTAGAATACTTTCTATTCGATCGGACCCTTTTTTGCTCTTTATGTGTTGTGTTACAGCACCACAGACCGCTGAAAGTCCATCAAGAGCCTTAAGAGCCATGGTACAATTCATCATCAGGTCAGGAATCACTTCTCTTGTTATCAGATCCACTGACTGAAGCATTTCTTCCTCACACTCTTTGTGAATTCTGAATTCACTGGACCCATTCTCCAGGATATTCTTTGGTATTCCTGAGCAAATGAAGCTTGTGAGAACTTCATCCAGGTTACGGTTGGCTTTTATGAGTGAAAGCACCTTTTCCTCAAAGACTTTCCTCAGAACGTTTTGGAAAAAAGCATTAAATGCCTTCTCAGCAGTATAACTCAGAGCACTGACGCATCCTTGCTTCCCCAGTTCCTGAACTGCATACTTCCCTGCCTTCAGAAAACACTGTTTTACTGTGTAGGCACTAGTCTTTGCTCCTGCAATCAGACCTTTTGTGCCACTACGCACTGCACTTGCAGCTTTCTTTAGTCGGCTGAATCCACCAGAGATCAGAGACAGCCCGATGCTGATGGCCTTGGAGATTGCCCATTCAGCCCAGTCAAAGCCTCCTTGTATCATTCCTTTGATCCCTTGAATCATGTCAGATACTCCCTCACAGATCAGTCCAAGTCCAAACTGACTGGCACCACCACATGACAGAGCACAAACAAGGACACCTGCTGCAACTTGAAGGGCGCCGAGAACAAAACAAGCAAGGGCATCATAGCAGAACTCTGGCTTCTTTTTAACCTCAAAGACTGTGCTAAGGCCATTCTCATAGAGCATCATCAGCTCATTGGTGGTGATTAAATCTTTATCTTTGGAAAGATGGTACACACTGGACTCCTCTACCTCTGCATCAGCTTTGCTGCCATCGAGCTGTGTCAGAGTTGTCAGGGCACTTTCGATGTATCTTTTCCAAGATTTGAAGATATTCATCCTGGCTTGCATTTGGATCTGGAGGTTGCTGTTTGTGTGGTGTGGAACAAAGCCACTCGTCACTGAAAGATTACAAAACATCATCGTATTTGTTGATCCTGAGAGATAGACATCCACTGCAGACTGTGCTTCCTCCAATAATTCCTTTGCCTCAGCTATGTAGTCTCCTTTTCTGAGGTTGAGTGTGATGTAAGCTTGATTATAAAGCGCCACAGCACTGTAGAAATGATCGCACTCTGCAGCTCTCTGCCAGTAAGTCTTTGCTCCAAAGTCACATTTGGTTTTGTTCATGCAGTGCAGGTCAGTTCTGCTGCCTGTTTGATGTAATCATAGAAGTTATCGCTCGTCCCCTGCAGGAGGAAGTCACCAGTCTTCTTCAAGTGTTTGGTGAGGTCTTCTCTCAGCTGGCTGATATCGTCATGTCTGCTGATGTGCTCTTCATGAAGGATGAGCCACAAAGCCCACGATTCTTTCAAAGCATCCAGTGCAGTCTGATAGTCAAACTTGTTCTGATGGATCTTAAATATTCAGGAACATCCTTCAGCTTCATCTTGGACAGGTCACTCCTTTCTTCTACCGTGTAATTCTTGTCAAAGTTACAGAGAAACTGACAGAAACTGGAGAACAGAGTTTCCTTCATGTCAATTTCACAGAGTTCATGTTTCTCCATGCTGTCTAAATGTCTGAGCTCATACTCCTCTCTGAGCTGTCTCATGGTTTCGATGGAATGGCCTTGGTAGGCTGGTGCAAGATGGCCCTGGTTGAGAACCATCTGGACCATCCCTGGGTTTCCTTTTCGGGCGGTGCGTCCAAAGACCTGTCGCTCCACACGGTGACTTCTAGGAAAGTATGTGAGGAGCACAAAGAGGCCTCACTCTCGTTTACGTCCTGCTGAACGTGTATGTCTGTCCCTCGGCCGCCGAGGTTTGTAGCAATGATAATGTTTCCCGGGCTAAAGTTCTGCTTCTCGATGTTGTGCTTCTCACTGATTGTGTACATGGTGATCTCATTGGCTTGCCTTTCTGGAACATGCATGTTTGTCTTCAGCTCATCTGCAGTTTTAACATCTTCACAAATGATAAGAACAACTTGGCCTCTGTCTGCAGCTCTCTGTGCAGTTTCACAGATCACCTGGATCCACTGCATGTTGCCTCCACTCACCTGAACTGCTGGCAACTCAACAAGCTTTTTACAGCGGTGAGCTGGAATGACATAGCTTGCTGTTTGGTAATGCCGTTCTAGAAATACTTTCTCAGCTTGCCCCCCTAATGTCCCAGAAACACCAAAAATGCCTTTTCCATTGAGGTACCGTTTAAAGAAATGGACATTGGACATGTAATTTGTTACATTGGACAGCTGTGAAATGGCCAGCTGGTGCTTCATCTCCAGAAACTGTTGTAGGCCGTCACCCCATCGCTTGTTTTTCTCCAACACCCCACTGGCCTCAAAGTCCACAGGAATTATGGCATCATACTGATGACTGTCAGCATCACTGAAACCACCTGCGTCAGCTTCCGGTGCTTTCTCAATCATGTACTCTCTTCCCTGAGTCATTCTGATGGCTTTTAAGGCGTTCTCGGCAAAAACTGGTAACTGATTCTCAATGTATGTTTTCAAAAAAGAGGGGATCACAATAAATCCCTTACACTCATCCAATGACTTCACTGAACACTCATCAGAATATTTAATTGTTGATTTTAATTTGTCCACAGCTCCTTGGAGGAGGGAGTCCTCGGACATGATTTCACAGGTACAGCCATTCTCCAGGAGAAGCAGGCTGACATCAGGGTCTCCATGAGAGCTGTCCTTCCTGTAAAGTTTGGCTTTGTTGTTCATTAGTGAGTAACAATTTACAGATACACCGTTTTCTATTTTTGTCTGAACTTGTCTCAGTAGCTCACACTGTTCTTCTGGTCCAATGTTGGCCATGATTTTCTCAGTAGCTTTCCACCTGGCATCCTTAAAGCTGTCAGTCTCTGTTTGTGTCTGACCATCTGCTTTATTTAATTCATCCACATCCTCCTGTGAATAAAACCCCAGCTGGACACCAAGAATAAGTATGTCAGCAGCTGAAACATCTTCTGATTCTGGGCCAACCACTGCTTGCATTACAGCCTTGTGGAAGTGCTGGATCCTGGTTCCCCACCTGATCTCCCCCGTTTCAAACATTTCTATTGGCTTGCAGGATGACATCATGGCCCAGATGCTTGCCAGGACTTGCTCCATGTGCCTTAGGCTGCCAGCTTGGTGTGACAGGAACGTGACCTGGACACCGCTGTCCAAAGTCATGTAGTCCACCTCATCTACTACCACACACTCAAACCTCCTCGGACCTCGGGTAGTCTTCTTCTCAAACTCTTGCCTCAGCGTATCTGCTGCAAATGTACCAACAGTGCCATAAACGACCTGCTGGCTATATGCATGCTCAAGCAGCTTGTCATGATCTTTAAAAGAGCAGCTATCGATTTGTGTTGGAGGGACCGTGGATGATGTAATACCAAACATATCATATATTTTCTCCACTTATCCTGATCACGACTTGCTAACAAAGGAGAGCTTGTCACGATGTCCACCTTTATGCCTCGGGTGGCCTGTATTGTAGCAAACATGGCTAAAATACAAGTTTGCCCTCTCCAGTGCTAATTTCCAACAGACAACCTTTCTTATCCCCAGACTGTGGCAGCAGGAGCAGCAGCAGTGATGCTAGCTGACTGGGTCTTGGGAAGTAGCCCTGAACATGTTCACCGCTTTGAGTGGTAAAGGCGGTGCAATCCTTTACAGCTCTGGATACGATGATCAGGACTTTCTTCAGAGCATCAATCTTAGGATTGTTAAAATCGAGAGCAGTTATTATCTTTTTACAGTCTTCAATCATCTCCCTGTTGATGGGCACACTTCCATATTTGGGTAGCTCTTCTTCAATATCTGTCAGGACTTCTCGCAGGACACACTCTGGAAAGTTTTTGTTTTCCATTTCAGCCAAAAGTGTGCAAGCATCTTTGTCTCGCTCAGCTTTGTCCACACAATGTTGGATGTACTCTGCAGGATCGTCTTCATTCAGGGCAGAGAGAGCGTCGTCACAGCTCAGCCTGTATGTGCACGCTTTGTGGAGGATTTTTGTGACTGTTTTCTGATCCATGCTTAAGGTCTTTCCAAGGAAAAGCTTGATGTCTTTTGGTGCCCAGAGGTTGTTGAAGACTATTTGACTGACAATCTCCTTACCTGATCGGGGTAGCTTTGAGGACAGATCCAGAACATTTGCTAACACCTGTTGGGCCAGTGTTGGATTGTCAGCATGTAGCTGTTCCTGCAAACTGAGGAGGAACTCTGTCTTCTTGTCTTGTCCATTTTGGAGGAGATCTTCAAAATCAGGGTCACCCTCTAAGGTCACCTTCAGCACTGCCTCCAGGATGTTGAACCTCTCAGTCAAAGACAGCAGCACGTATCCAGTAGTCTGATCCAAAGCCCACAGTAACGAAGTGGGGGTGCTCATTAAAATATTGTAATGTCAGCTTATTTTGGAGAGTCTTCATCCTGTCTTCCAGCTGGATCTGTAAATGTTCATCCTCTCTGATGTCATACTTTGATAGAAGTTTTTCAAACTTCTCATTAACATCAGCGACCTGTATTAAAGAGGAACAAAGACACGAGCGTAACAGTGTCAGTAGCAGGAAACTGTATGCAGGGTCAGATGATGTCATCCTCACCTGACCATAATGTTGAATATTATGGATGTTTTGGGTATCTGGCAGTAAGGACAACAAACATCTGTTCAGAACTGTGATGATGTTCTGCTATGAGGACCTTCAGGAGTAGCAATTGATTTTTTAATTTGCCTGGTTAAAAGGAGACCTATATAACAAAATATTATGCTAATTATTAATGTTATACTAATATAATATATACTGATCTGAACTGTTTACAGTCTGCCCCAGGGCAGCTGTGGCTACAACCATAGCTTGCCTCCACCAGTGTGTGAATGTGACAGTGAATGAATAGTGGGATTGTAAAGCGCTTTGGGTGCCTTGAAAAAGCGCTATGTAAATCCAATCCATTATTGTTTTTTTTTTTCAAAAAAGAGAAATTTGTTATCTTCCAGAGTATAGGGCTGGGACATAGTTAGGGTTACGATGACTTAAATGTTAGACATTTAAAAGGACCCAGAGCCTCCTTGCTATCCTTTCCCAGATGCCCGTAGCTGTTATTACCTGAGGCCGGACCCTACCTCATCTCTCTCTATGTGATGTGCTTCATCTTCCAAGAGCTGGTGTAGAACGTGAGAGTGCTGCTGACGGTGCTCCCAGGTTTTGAGGTTTTCCTCCTCCTGAAGCCTGTTGTGTGCTTCAGAGAGCTTTTTTCTTAATGTTTCATTCTCCATCTGCTCTTGGATCTTTCTCTGTCGCTCAAGCTCTGCCTGACGCCTTTTCTTTCTTCTTCTTTCCTGCGTCGTTCCTCTTGTTGGCATTTCTCATGTTCTTGTTTCTCTTCATCAATTCTGCCTGTAGAGGAATGAATGCATGCTTAGAGAAATTTATTTTGCTTTTAATTTGTTAAAAGCTTCTGACATGAAACCCTGTTACACTGCAAAGAGCTTGGTATTGGCTCTCACTGGAATACTGTGTCACTTCCTGTTCCTGGTACACACTGGTGGCTTGTGCAGCGACATCTGTGCAGCCCAGTTCATTTCAAACTCTTACTTAGCAACTTATTTCATCCTGTAACCTATGTATGTTTTATCAGGGCACACTTCCTCTTCAATCAGCTGCAAATTTTATTCAGTGTTCACTCATTGTGTCATTAGCAGTGTGGCCTGTGTTTCTGTGCTTTCTTCATGACACTTTCCTGCTCAGTGTGTCAAGTGTTTAGTTATTGCGTGGCCTATTTTGGGGGGTAGTTTAAAAATAATAAATATAAAGTATAAAGTAGTAATAAAATAGCTTGTTCATAGGTTTGGAGGACAAACCACTGAAAGTAAGCCTAAAACTGGCCAGGAGCAGGTGTGGACCAACGTAGCTTAGCCTGATTAGTCCCACACCAGGTCCTCCTGAGCAGCAGGGAAATCAGGCGGGTGGGTGACTGTGAAGAGGAAACGTAGCAGCAAACTATTTCTCCAGGCTAAATGATGATCTTCTAAATTTGTGACACGCCGTTTGCTCTCCAGCTTACGAGTCGTCTGCTTTAAGGTAAGTTTTTGAGAATTAACCACGGAGTCAGGCACTTCTGATTTGAGGCTCTGTTGTTCACAGCAGCTACAGCATCCAGAGTGACGTAGTCAGTCACTCTAGGCTTTTGTTAACTTTCTGATTTCTTTCCGATGTGTGAACTCTGGTCTTATTAAGCAGTACACACCCACTGACTGATACTTACCAAAGTTAGGACAACAGTCAACAACACTACCTAACATGTTGTGGACCAGTTCAAATTCTTTGTGGTCTTTACTCTCTCTTATGGTGTACGAAGCGCCACCACCTGCACCAGTGAGGTCACTTCCTGAATGATCTCCGTATCTAAAGGAAAGGCCCCAAAATGGTG
>NW_024386807.1:616069-688042 GCF_900408965.1 Simochromis diagramma
ATTGCCTGTTGAAATGACAATCCTTTTTTTTTTCTCTAAACATGAGAAAATTTTAACAGTAACTGAAGCTGTTTATGGTCCATTTGTTTGACATTAGCTTCTTCCTTCTTTTTCACTGACTCTCGCTTTAAAGCATCAATTCGGTTTTTCACGTAAAACTTAACTCCCTCCCAACGTCTCTCTTTCAATGCTAATGGTGAAGTCTCAATACATTTGAGACACTCTGCCTTCCCAGGCACCTTTCCAGAGCTGATGTACTCCATTAGAGTCTTCTCCACAGCCTTTATTTCTGCTTCAGTCCACTTCCTTCTTGTGGTTTGTGATGCCCCTGAATAAAGTAGACAGTAACCGTGTTATTCAAAAAGAAGAGCATCAAGTTGGTGTGTAATCACATGACTCCCCTTATGACCAGATGTGATACTTGGAGTATGTCGACAAGTATATCAAAAGCTATAGGTACATTTGGACTATACTTTGTACTTGTTGGTATTCCTCAAGTATAAGTACAAGAAATGCCCATAATGCATTGCAGCGATTTAACTGTAAACAAACTATGAAAGAATTAATTGATGTTTAACTAAATAATTTGTCAAACATTGTTGTAACATGATGTTTTACGTTTTTGAACAGAGTGTGGGAAATAAATTTAAAAAAAATAAAACTATCAGTGAGAAGAGACAGTCAATAGAGCTTCCCTCTCAATTACTTACTAGTTTACTTAAAGAACCCAACTGGCAGATTAACTATGAACATAGTTGCTGTAAATGAAGCACTCTGGGTGTTGTGACTGTGTGAAAACACACTAAAACACTAAAGATAAAACACAACATCTTCTATTACTAATGGGACAAGGGCTGGTCATCCAGTTCTACACTGCAAAATGTGTTCTCTGTTCTGACACCACCGGTGTGAATCAGCCACAAAAGTGAACTAAACAAGGTTACAAAGAACAGTCAGGACTGCAGAGAGAATCACAGGACCTATATCTTCAGAGTTCGGAAATAGCATTACAGACCCATCACAATGTGGACACAATCTGTTGCAACTTCTACCTTCTTTTAGATGTTACAGGAGACTATATACCAAAACATTGAGACAAGTGTCATTATTTTGATGAAAACCAACTTAAATCAGTTACATAGTGTCAGTAACACCAAAACATCCACTTAGAGATTTACCTACAATTTGAAATGTACTGTTTTTAACATCTCCTGCGTGTTTATCTAATTAATATTTTTTAGTATTTATGTATTTATTATTACCATTATGTTATTTATTTATGTATACATGTCTTTTATCAATTAAAAGTACTGACTGTTGGTTGAGGTGTATATTTTAATCTATAATGCATTCAACAGAAAGAGTACTGTGTGGGGGAGCTGAGCTCTGCCTTTAGCCAAAAAGAACACAAGAGAGGCTGCTGCACAAACACCACAACTGTATTTTCAGATACACTGATCTCGCTCACTGCTCTTTTGAAGTGCTAATAAAGTTCATTACAACTTAAGTTCATTACAACTTAAGTCGTAATAAACTATGGCCTTAAACTTTCCAGGCTACACAGGACACAGTTTGTGTGGCAGACAATCTCAGTGTTATAGGTCTGGTTACTCTTGCAGTCTTACTATACTTTGAAGATTTCCCTGACAGGACATGTTAGCTAAGCTAATAGACTCCAGCAGTGCACTACCAATAAACCTAGCAGGCTCTCTAATCACCTGTGACCTGCCGAATGCTAAATGCCTAATGTCAACCTGCTTTAAGCCGCTGTCTATGTTACTGGATAAAATAGCGGCAGCTTTTCCAGTAGGATGCAGACCGTCCGCTTTCAGCAGGTCAGGGCGGCCCCAGAAAAAAGCCCAGTTATCCACAAACTGAAATCCCAGCTTCCTTCAATTCCTGGCCAGCCAGCGGTTCAGTGACATAATTCTGCTATACATCTCATTACCTACATAAGGGACCAGAGATATTAAAGTTCTTTGGATATCTAAAGTAAACACATTTTTTTAACTACTTACATTTTTTAAAGGAGGTGATAAAAGCTTCACCTCTGACATTACCTCCACAGCTGCATTTGTGACAGAGACTGACAAGTTATAGCGTGAATCCATGATATGACTGCAACCTACATCTGGTATCTTTTTCTTGTTCTTAACCTGTAATAGCCCTTATGTTAATGGTAATACTTTAGCAACAGCAGAGTAATCCACAAGTTAGCAACATACCTGAAGATTTTGTCGATAGGAGTGAAGCAGATGAGAGTGAACCAGCAGATGACGCAGCAGATGACGCAGATGTGTTTGTGTCTTCTGCATCAAGTGAAGAGGATTCTTTAGCATTTGAATTTGAGGAATTGCATTGAGTTCGGGTACACCTTCTCTTCAGTTGTCGGACATCTTCCTGAGAGTTACCTGAAGTAGTTTTTCGTGCTTTTGTCTTCTTTCTTTTGTGTTGTATGAGACTTTCTGCAGAACTGTCACTTTCTTCAGCAGTTTGAGGACCATATTCTTCCTCACTGATGTCAGTACTTGATATAGATGGGCATCCAAGCATTTGTCTGGTAAGCTAAAAAAAAGAAAAAAAGAAAGAAAGAAAGAAAATGGTTAAATTTTTCCACTCACACAAGCATTTAAAGACCAGAGGTAGTACATTAGTAGTTGTAACAGCTGTACTGGTATTGACAGTTGTATTAATACCATTTACGGTACCACACATGTCACCACTTAATTTGAACTAGTCATATCAAGTAATCTTTCCTCTGCTGCATCACATTTGCCAAACAACCCTGGGTGGCTTTGTCTGGATATGCTGTCATTACCCAAAGACTGTCAATACAGCTGTGATGTCACACTCATTAACAGTCACTTAGGTTAGTTTTAAACATCTGGGACAATGTAATCTCTAAGCTAACACTGTTTCTAGGAAATTGCTGAACTTAGTTTTCTTTTTGTATATACACTAATGTTTATAGAAATTGATTTTCTTCATTAAATATATGATATAATTTTTACCTGGATCAATTACCTTTGAAGAACATTTTTTATGTTTGTAAGGTAGAATAGTATCTACTCAAGTATCAACTGTGTTCCAGGTAAACTGAAGATTTTAGTAGTGCATTGAATTTTAGGATTGTCAGGGGATGAGACTGACAAATGCTTAATTAGTAGGCGACAAAAGCATGACAGTCATTTGTTGAGCTCCTTTTATCAAATTCAAAGAAATAAATTTTAGTCATAGCGCATAAATAAAATGGGCATTTTGGAACCACCTTACAAGAAATAATGATCCAAATGATCCTATCACAATGAAGAATCCTGTTGCCTCACAACACAAAAGAGACTTAAAATGTGTCACAGATAAAAATACGTAGGCTTAAAAATGACATGTATCACCTTTTATGAGAACATACAGAATATAAAGTTGATCACAAAAGTCATTACGTACTTTAAGCTATTCCTTAAAATCTTTTATTGCTAACTAAATGCAATCATACATTACTACCTATGCAAATGCAATGCTAATTGAATTTAAGCAACTGTTATTACTGTAACACCTTGAAAACCTTTGTGAACTTGAAGCACTAAAACCTCTGAACTTCAGACACTAGAAAAGACATTAAACATCAATGTCCCTGACAATATTGATAAATGAGAAACCCCTTGGCTCAAGCTTACAGTCGTTCTATCAAGGCGTGCTCGTAATCCAAGAAGGTGACATGATTGTACAGGAGGTAGTTATTGTAATTATATTTTTTCACAAGACTTAGTTGTTATTTTTAAATTTGACTGTTACCGTCTATTCACTTTGTGCTCTGTGCACAAAAATCTGAGATCTGTAGTGGAGTTGTACGAATAAACTTACAATAACACTGTCTGTCCTTCTGAGCTCAGGTACACTTGTATCCACGTCAGAATCAGCTGAAGTGTGTTCAATGATAATGGAACTGTCGCTGTCACTGGACAACTGCTGTTCCATCTGAAAAGTAAACAGAAAAAGATACAAATAACAATTACAGATTAATATAAATTACAGAATAATTATTGCTACAACACAGATTTGTAATTATGTGTGTTTATGCATTTTTACAGCAGTTGCTCTAGCAATATCACAATTGTTGTCAATTTCAGATAAGATGGGTCACAGTTTTGATTTGGCCAGCAAAATATAAACTCTAAACAAGGGTTTGTTTGTTTTTGTCATTGTGAAAGGCTCACACTTTCCGGCAGGGTGGAAAGACCTTTCTGAGTATTACACTGTTTAGCAGGTTGAGTTATCATAATACTGCTTTCTCGTTGTGCTTCTGCACTGTACATAAAGCACCATTCTTAACTGCAGATTTTATTATCAGCAGTCTGACAAGCTGTCACCACAATACACTGCTATGATCACCTTTCTCAACTTAAGCAAGTGAAGCAATAAAATCATACTGTAGCATATGAAAATCATCTTCTGTATGACTCAGTGTAGCACATCTAAGCTATACTACTGCAAGATGTAATATACCTAAAATCAATAATTACACATATCAGAGAGCTGGCAGTCATGATGGAAAGAAGGAAGGTAGATTAATTGTGTGTGCAGGAGACCAGGTGCAAGGGAAGCAAGGCCAGGAGCAGTGGAGGTGGATTCAAGCAGTTCTACCAGGGTGTTCATAGGAAGAGAAATGGAGTAGGGGTAATCCTGAAGGAAGAGTATGTGAATAGTGTGGTAGAGCTGAAGAGAGAGGCCATGTTGAATGTTGTCAGTGTGTATGTCCCACAGGTTGGAAGTCAGGTAGACGAGAAAGAGGAGTTCTGGAGTGAGTGAGATGAAGTGGTAGAGAGTTTTACTAGGAATGAGAGACTGGTGATTGGAGTAGATTTCAATGGACATGTAGTTGAAGAAAACAGAGGTGATGAGGAGTTGTTGGTTAGGTATTGTGTTAAGGATAGAAATGCAGAAGGACAAATGTTGGTGGATTTTGCCAAAAGAATGGAAGTGGCTGTGGTTAACTCATACTTCAAGAAGAGGGAGGAACATATGTGATGTATGACAGTGAAGATAGGTGCACACAAGTGCGCAGAAGGTGCATAAGAGACTGTAAGGTGGTGTCAGGGGAGAATGTAGCTAAGCGGCATCATATGGCAGTCTGTAGGATGAAGTTGGACGTAACGACAAAGAAGCAAGTGAAGGCAGAGGCAAAAATTAAATGGTGGAAAATGAGGAAGGAAGACGGTTGTTCATGACGGAGCTGAGACAGGCATTGGGCAGTATGGAAGAGTTACCAGATGACTGGGAAAGTACAGCTGAAGTGGGAGGGCAACGGCCAAGAAAGCGCTTGGGGTATCCTCTAGACAGAGAAAAGATGACAGGAAACCTGATGGTATTGTGAAGTACAGGAAAATGTCCAAATGAAGAGGTTAGCAAAGAAAAAGTGTGATAGTCAGAGAGATTAAGGAAGTAGACATGAGCATTGGGAGTACAGCCAAGAGAGAGGTGGCAAAGACGAAGAAAAAGACAGAAAAGGAGATGTGCTAACAAGTCAAGAGAGCGTGTGACAGCAGGATGTTAGGGATAGAGTGAGATGGAGGCAGATGATCCGCTGTGGCGCCCCCTTAAAGGAGGATCCAAAAGAAGAAGTAGTACAACTAACCTTCGTATTGAGGCTACGGTGTAGAAACAAGGTCCTCTCCCTCTGGTCATTTAACCTTTTACTTTGTGCCCTCTCGTAGCGTTGCTCACATACACTATGATGTCTCCTGAGTTTCTCGAGGCGAAGCAAGCCACGACTTTTAACCTGCAAACAAAGAAATAAATCAAAACCCTTGTTTTATTGTTTTTTGCTTTATTAGATAGTAGTGGAGAGACAAAAGACAGAACAAAGAGGGAATGAAAAACAGCAAAAAGCCTAGGTACGAAAAGAAGCCTTACTGCTGAGACAAGGCCTAATCATACCTTGTATTAATTATAAACAACTGTATTACAATGAATGATTTGTTTTTACGGTGTCCTCAAACATTTTAATGTGGCTGACATTTGTAATTTTTTATTAAAATTAAGAAAAAACATAAAAATCAAGGCCACAATTTGATTTGCCCACTTAGCTCACACATCACAAGATGTACATATATTGACATAAATAAATATATGGAAACAATCATCTAAACAAATACTAAGAATATTTATCACATCAGAAATCATGAATATGTATCTGCAGTGCATAAACTAATTTACTACCTTTTATATTGAGGTCCAAACTGGAGGAGTTTGCCTACTTAAAATCCTTCTACCAATTTAACCGTCTGAACACACTGCAGTCTAACCTTTACTTTAAGCTGAATGAACTGTATATATTACACATCAAACAATCCCAGAATGTTTATTTTCAACGGCAAGAACATAATGTGTGCATGTGATATTTTCAGCAATCATTCTTAGAGTTCTAGCATGATGATACACTGAATGAGTGGAAATTTCAATATTAATGGATTATTAATTGCAATATTGGCTTGACAGCTGTATAATGTGTAAGGTGTAGATGAGAACTCAAACAACCCTAAACTGCTCCTTAAATAATAATGTAAAGTGAGTATGTCAGCGTTAACCATGTGCAATGTCTATCACAGCTGTTTAAGTGCACAGCTGGTTTACTGTTCCATTTAAGAACCAAAAGAAGATGGCATATCCTACCTCTTTCTTGTGTGCAGGGTTAAAGGCATCTGTCCCATCAGCAACTGCAAAATTAAAAATGTTGACTTGGTTCAAGATGAACTAACAATAGCAAGTTGAGATTGTCTTTGAGCAATGTGTTTAATTTACAATATTGAATTTTGCCTTAAAATAGCCTAAACACTTGAAAGGCTGAATTTATTGGAAAAGAATAGTTCTTGCACAACCTCTACTTACACTAAATAAAATTTCTTCTAACAAAAAACAATTATGATTATTTCATGTTATTTACCTACAGTGACAGCAGAGTATCTGCTGAAGACATCTGAATTGTAGCTTTTCATTTCTCTGGTGATTTGCAGTTCTACCTCAATGAGAATTATAACTGCATTTATTTAATATATATATTCAGGTTTGGAACCAATTGTACAATTTGCAATTTAAAAATGACAGAAGCCAATTTACAGTTTTACCAACAATGAAGAAAAAAAGCAAAATGTAGGGTAACACAGAGCTTTCTTACCTGTGCATTCAGCACTGCCATTGGTAGATGCAAAGCTTGGGCCATCCTCCTATCAGCACAAGTGAAACAGTTAGTCAAACTTTAAGGACCAACATAATCAAATTTCACTGTATTTCAGTGAGCTCCAGTTGTACAATTTGGCAGTATATTGATGTATGTTACTTTGTGACATCATAGCCTGTCATGGTGGTTATCATTACCCACAACATTTCCTAATATTTCCCTGTCTGTGAAATCTTTATGAAAGTACAGTCATTGCCAATATACAGTCAAGTGACAAAGCTACTAACTTAAATTCTGATGTATGATTGAAGCAGTACAATGACAGAAAATATTTTACTACAATTTCTATGGTGATTTATTAGAATTTTGAGGAATGTAACAGATCATCAAAAACTACAGCAATAGCTTTGTCTTCTTTCCCTTACATACAAGGTTGATGTTTTGAACGGGTGGTCCTGTGATATATTGATATATATTATCATTCTTATATCGCTGAGCAGGGATGCTACACCTGGCAGAGGGAGGGACTGCTCTCATTGTCTAAGACCAGAGCGTTCTCACTCCCGAGGCGTAACATGTCGACGTTTTGTCACGTCCCGCGGCGTTCCTGAGGAACGCGAAAGGAGACCTTTGGCGTTCTTATGGTACGCGGCGGGTTATGGCTGGAATCCAGTGCAATGACGCTCCCGCGGTAGTAGACGTTCCAGCCCTGTATTCCAGCCCTAAACCTAACCTTATCCCTAGCCCTGACCATAACCTTATTCCTGACCTTAACCAGGACTTTAATGATGTTAAATAGCGTGTTTCTAAGCGATTTGAAGAAAAAGAGCGAACATGTGTAGGTTCAGTCCAGACGGTTCTCATATTTCCTCTTTTTCCGAGGTCGTCATTTAGGAACGTGGTGGGTAGCCGAAAACGTAATATGGTGACGATTTGTCACCTAGCGTAAAATGTTACGCTTTGGGAGTGAGAACGGGTTGCTAAGACAGGGGTGGGCAACTCCAGGACTCAAGGGCCGGTGTCCCTGCAGGTTTTAGATGTGTCCTTGAACCAACACAGCTGATTTAAATGGCTAAATTAGCTCCTCAACATGTCCTGAAGTTCTCCAGAGGCCTGGTAACGAACTAATCATGTGATTCAGGTGTGTTGACCCAAGGTGAGATCTAAAACCTACAGGACACCGGCCATCGAGGCATGGAATTGCCCACCCCTGGTCTAAGAGCTGTTGTCAGACACAGTGACCAGAACCAGCTCAATTTTAAAGTGTGTAGTAAATTATAGATGCAGTACAGATGTACATACAGTCGGGTTTTCGTTTTAGCATGTTCCTAACAATTTACAAACAAGCTTGTTGTGGTTAACGAGCTTGGTGACGTAGGTGAATGCAGACGCAGCATTATCATTATTCTGACAGCATGTCTCCTTAAGAAGCGTTTTATTAAATACCTTTTTAATTTTTTAACCTTTGTCGTGTGTGCAGTAACACGTCAGGTCCCACAAACTAAAGTCTCAGCTCACCTACGCTCTCTCTGTGCCTGCTGCCCGCTCTGCGTGCGGGTGCTGAACCCTGCCCTCGGTCACAGACAGAGGACAGACCAGAAATCTCAACTATATCTCACATCTGCTAATTTCACTCACTGCTCTTTTCTTGTGCTAATTAAATACAAGCCGGTTTGTCGCTCATCACCTGTGCACCGATCACATACTATGAAATAATGCGCGAGGCAGCTCACGTTCCTCTGCTGACCATGACGGTCACGGTTATGCGCCGTTCACGTGATAACCCTCCTACATGGTATCTTTTCACTGCAGCTCTAAGACGAGGTAGAGAAACATTAAATCTACTTTAAATAGTAGTAGTTCCACTAAAACACGATGTATGATGCTGAAGCTTTACAATTTTGAATTAATCCGTGCATATACGCGCATCTGTGCAGAGTGATAAAAAGGGATCGCGGATCAACTACAGCCGTAACACCATTACAGTTTTAGTATAATTGAAATATCTATCAAGACAATAAAAAGTATATTTGATGGTTTGGTTTTAACAGTTTACTGTAACGGTGTAGTTTGTGTAATGTAACACTGTGTTGAAGCAAAGTATTTCGTAGCAACTAAGTACCAATAACAGAAATTCATTTTGAAAATACTATAGATGCATTAAAATAAAAATCACCACAGTCCGTAGTATTTTTACAGCCAATTGTTGCACCGTTTTAAACTTATTTTACTTGACAAAAGCATAGGCAGACCAAGATTTAACAGCAACTCAGTTAGCATCGTTGTTAGCTAACATTAGCTAACCATCAAGTCATACCATTAAGTTACAGCTGCACACAACACTTTGTGTGTTAACATAATGTGCAAACGCGACACAAATTAACCCAAAAGCACAATATTATAATGTGACATAAGTCAAAACTTACCATTCTGGTTAATGCTGCACAGCTAGCTATACTCCGCACATCGCACGTGCTTGCTGTCTGAAGCATGTCTGTCGTCTGTCAATGCGCCAAAGGAGAGCAGGTGTGGTGATCACAAAAGGAGCGCTTGATTTGGGACGAGGCGTACACCAGATTAACTCCGCTGATTCTTACATATACCGCACCGGACACTGACGGGTCATTGGTGTGTTAAAACAAAGTACAACGTCACTCGGCCATCTATGTGGGGGGATGGGCATGGTCAAGGTGGGGACCTCAAATGTCAAGATGTGTGTAAATTGCTGAGAACGAAGTAAATGACTCTACACATTACCTGCTAAGTGAGGAATACAATTTCTGAACTGAAATTGGTTTAATATGTACGTTAAAAAAACTGAAATAAGAAGTCAGACTGTAGATGTATGAAATTATTGTTTATGTTTTAAAACAAACTGCAATGTCACTCCGCCATCTTGACGTGCTGCAGTAGACAGTAGGTGGGTGGGGTATGGGTATGGTCAAAATGGGGACCTCAAATGTCAGGATCTGTGTAATAATTAATGATTGCTGAGAAGAGATGAATCCACACATTACTTGCTTAATTAGAAATGCAATTTCCTAACTGATATTTGTTGAGTTGAAATGTACACAAAATATAAGCAGTAGCAAAATTAATTAAATGCAGGAATGAATAAATAATAGAAACAATGCAAAAATGTAAACCAATCAACTACTACCAACCATTGTGATCACTAGACAGGTATATTGTGAAGGACAGAATTGTGTGGACTCAAAAGTGATGCCAGGCAGGTTTCAATAAATGGTAAACTAAGTTTATTGTAAAAACCAAAAACAATAGTGGATGACACAACAGGTGAATAGAGGATAATGCAAATGTGATTGTAATGTTTTTAAAGCCTTATATGACAAGGCAACTCCTTACCTCAGTGATCTGCAGCAATTGCAAAAACCAAAGAGATTAATAGCTGAGCTGACAGCGTTGTCCCAGGCCCACCCAGATCTGTCGGCTGGCCTGCATATACACATATATATAGTCTTTTTTCCTTCAAAGTTGGGGCCTTTACCCTTTACCCATTCTCTGTGAGAATCAGGGTCCTATGTGGTATCTTAGGTGTCTTGGATGTTGTTCCTGAAATCTGGAGCAACTAACCCAGTCTGGGGGTCACTGGGTTCTGATTACCACAGGGACCACCGTTGCCTTTTCCCTCCACACTTTTTCCTAGCTCTTCTCATAGCCCTTGGTATTTCTGAAGCTCATTCTGCCTGATGTTGGCATCTCATGAGTTACTTGGTTAAAAAAAATTAAAATGTACACCCTGCCTGCTAGCATCTTACACCATGGTGTGATGTGCTGGATTATTTTTAGGAGTCCTGGACAAGTCCTTAAAAATCCGAGCTGCTCTGGACCTACATCTCCTGTTGTAGATGTCCTGTAGGGAAGGGAGAGCAGACCTGTAGCAGTGTTCTGCCACACAGATCACTCTCTGAAGGGCTTTTCGTCCTTAACACAGCTGTTCCCATACCAGGATGTAAAGTTCTGTGTGAGGATGCTCTCCACAGCGCCCGAATAGATAGTCCTAAGGATCCCTGGAGAGACTCCAAACTTTCTCAGTTGTCTCAGGCGATACCGGCGCTGCCTAGCCCTTTTGGACTGTGAGCAGTCCATGTCAGGTCTAAGGAGATGTCAACCCCAAGGTACTTGAAGGACAGCACCCTCTCCACGTTGATGGCCAGGGGCTTGTAGTCTCGCGGCTTTCTCCTACTAAAATCCACCACCAGCTCCTTGGTCTTGCAGACGTTCAGTTGGAGGTGGTTTTCTCTGCACCAAGATGCCAGGTTCTTCACCTCGTCCATTAGGCTGTCTAATCGTTGTTGGAGATGAGGCCCAACACCACAGCATCATCAGCAAACTTCACGATGGCGTTTGAGCCTTGAGTGGCCACACAATCAAGAGGTGTAGAGGGAGTATGTAGTGGCAAGAGTACGCACTCCTGTGGCACTCCTGTGTTGGTAGTGATGCTGTCAGAGACACACTTACCCACCTTCACGACCTGCGATCTACCAGTAAGGAAGTCCAGCACCTATGCACACAAACTGTTGTTAAGTCCAAGATCCCCCAGCTTTGTGAACAGTCTATGGGGCACTATTGTGTCAAATGCTGAACTGTAGTCTACAAGCAGCATTCTCACATAGTTACTCCGTTTCATGTCCACGTGGCTTAGGGTGGTGTGCAGGACGTGGGAGATGGCGTCTTCTGTAGATCTTGTCGGTATGCAAACTGGAGTGGGTCTGTGCTGCTGGGGATGTAGGAGGAGATAATTTCTTCAACAGCCTCTCAAACACCTTCATAACCACAGAAGTCAGCGCAATCGGCCGGTAGTCGTTAAGGCATGAGGGCTTGTTCTTTGGCATGGGGAGTATAGGTAATCTTTTGAAGCACGTGATGAGGTCACCGTCCTCAGTTGTCAGGCTGTAGTTAGTGCTGGCCACCTGGCAAGGTATGCTTTTGTTTCTTTTTGTATGTGGGATTCTAAGGTAATTGGTTGCTATGTTCCCTTCTGGTCATACAATTCCCTCAATTCTGAACATCTTCCCTCTCTTTATTTACCATTTACCATATTACTACATATCAAGTTTTAGTGACATTGCTATGTTATTAGAACAACAGAACTTAATGGTTTAGATCTGTGTCATTATGTTCATTTACCACTGGCATGTAGCTTGAAGAACATTAGAACTAACCCCAACTAAAAAAAAGAGAAAAGTTTTCTGGCTAAAAATTCATTCATATTACATTTCAAGATGCAGGTATGTACTAAATGCAAGTACGTGGCAGATGAAAGATAGATGAGGATAAAACAGGTGATAATAAAGAGTATTTTATCACATTCAATTTTAATTTGATAATTCAGCACATGACTTAAAGCACATAGAGACACTTTAAGCCACAGCCAAGCTCTGTTGTATATCTAAATGGGAAGTCATCCAGAAAATCTTGCATATCCTTTAAACAGGCTACAATCTGGATGATTTGGTGTTAAAGAGACTGTTAACAGTAAGAACTCGGAACATATTAAATCCACAATGCTGGATTAGATTTAGATTCAGATCAGGATAGGAAATTTAATACTGGCCATAGAGTGACAGTTGTCAGAAATCACAGTATATCAATTCATGTTGCTAATGATCCTTGGCTACACTGAGGTACCCTTGAGCACGGTACCATCCCCCACATACTGCTCCCCGGGCGCTGATTGGTGGCTGCTCACTGCTTCACTGAGTGAATGGGTTTAAATGCAGAGATTAATTCCTACAGGATCAATAAACCATATCATATTATTATTATTATTATTATTATTATTAGTCGTAGTAGTAGTAGTAGTAGTAGCTAGAGAGAGGTCAGAGAGTACATTATGACACCTCACTGCGATTAACTAATCACAGGGAAAAACTGAATTAAAAAGATAACCCCAATTAATCATCTTTCATGGTGCCCTTAAATCTTATGTAAAAAGCCCATTACCCCTTTTCCACAAAGCCAGTTCACGTATCGATTCATGCTAAACTTGGAACTTAGTTGTGTTTGCATTTACACTGCTAGAGAATCAGCTTTTAGCCAGGACAGCTGGTTCCAGGCTGGCACCAACTATTGCTGTGTACAACTCATAACCCATTCAGGGAATTTGAAGGCAAGGTGTGTTTTTAAGATATTTGAATAAAACTCAATAGATGACCACAGAAAAGTGGGAGTGATGGTGGTGTGGGCTTCATTCCCTGGGGGCTTTGAACTTCCAACAGAAGATGGCACATGTGCAGGGTCTGGAGAGAACAAAGATGTGAGTAAAATGGTAAAATGGTAAATGGCCTGCATTTGTATAGCGCTTTTCTAGTCCCTAAGGACCCCAAAGCGCTTCACACTACATTCAGTCATTCACCCATTCACACACACATCCACACAGTAGAGGTCCAGAGAGAGTACAGAAGACTCAACAGATGAGTGTATAGGAAAAGGCATTACAGGTGTCCTGATGGAGGTACTATGTTGTATTTTACCAGTGTGTGCTTGGCACTAACTGCCATGAGTGGCTTGTGATAGTTTGAGCAAGTGAGTTCACCTAATTGATGTGCTTTATTTGACATTAGCCTAGATGCTAATTAGCAGTAGCTAATCACCAATGTTGATCACTAAAGTCGACTGTGGTAGTACACCTAGCAGGAGGGGCTACGAGCTCATATGGCTTGTAGCTGTGCAAAGAGAGCAAGCTTGGGTGAGCTAGCGGGGAATATCTCCTGCTGCAGTAGCCTTAAAAAAAGACTATTGTTCGTTCTCCTGCCAGGTAAAAATCTTTTTCGTATGTATATTATACTATTCCATGTGTATCATGTGTTTGCTATGATGTGATGTTGTAGTAATGGTTATTTAGGTGCTAATCGCTAATTGGGGATAAGCTAGCAAGCTCGACAATTAGCCATCATGCTACGCGGACGTTGGTAGCCAAGTTCATATGTCACTGAGGGGCTACGAGCTCACATGGCTTGTAGCTGTGCCAGAGAACAAGCTTGGGTGAGCTAGCGGGGAATATCTCCTTCTGCAGTATCCTTAAAAAAGACTATTGTTCGTTCTCCTGCCAGACGCCTCGCTGCTGTGCTGCCTTACTGCTGTGCTGCCTTACTACTGTGCTGCCTTACAACTGTGCTGTCTCGCTGGTGCCATTAAAGGACCGGCGGCTGCCATCCATTCATCCATCCGGACCTTGATTATTTGGACTGAAGTACTCACACACACGCCCGCACTCAGTGCCATACACTCTCTTTATTTTGCTGGCCAGCTAACACCATTGGTTTTTTTTTCTTTTTGCATTCACAAAGACTATCCAAAGACATTTTGGTTATTGTCAAATAGACACTCTCTGATTATGGACTGAGGAGGTTGTGGTGTTACAACCCCAGGACTGAGGAAAAAGACCCATTACACACATGAGCAGCGCATTGATAGTGTTTGAATGCGACTGTATGCTTACATGCTTCTTGCAAGCAAGATGTGTACAGAATAACTGTAGTGGTAGTGTAGCTTAACATTGGCAGTGAGATGAAGGTTTATGCAGACATTTGTGGTTAGGTGGTGCATGATAATGTCTCCTGGCAAGAGTATGTAGGCAGTTCCTAGAGGATGAAGGAATTCATACTACTGACTGGCATCCACGCTCGCCTGACCTAAATCCAATAGAAAACCTCTGGGACATCATGTTTTGCTCCTCAAAATTTTCAGGAGTTCAGTGAAACTCTGGTCAGGATCTGGGAGGAGACAATCCTTGACGCCACGTGTCATGTCATAAGGATCATGCCCCAAAGTTATCAGGCATGCATACAAACATGTGGGGGCCATACAAACTACTGAGTACCATTTTGAGTTGCTGCAATGACCAATTTCAGCAAATTGATCTAGCCTGCTGCATCAGCTTTTCAGTTTAATTTCTTGGTGACTCTGAATTAGGTTGATTATTTTAATTACCATCAACTGATGTAGAATCCTTTTGTTCCTAACTCATTACCCGTTCCATATCAGTATGGATATCCAGCATGATGTTTATTTCCAAATGAGATCTGATGTTTTCAAAGAGTTCCTCTAATTAATTTATGAGCAGTGTATCAAATACCCCAATACCTTCATCTGCATACTGTATGTATTTTACTGCTACTTCCGTATTTTACTTTATTTTTATTGTTAATGTTTTTTAATGCCCTATTTGTCATCGTTACTTTATTTCCTCTTTCAAAAATTGTGTTTTAAGTTTCACTGCAACAATATAATTATTCACTGAGTTACTTACCATAATTAATTTGACTTGAAAATATTTAAAATACTGTACATTATTTCTGTTCATATATAAGTGAACTGCAAATATATTTTAATATTAAAATTTACATTAATTAATAACAGAGCATGTTTGCAATTACTTTATTTATACATATTTATATAATAATGTCTATCTTTGCTAAAAAAAGGAACACTTTTTACAATACATTTTCAAAGCGTAATACTGGTCTTGTTCAATAGGGGGCGCCATAGAGCGAACAAATGACTACACACAGTTCCAGAACACCGAACCTAATGGGGACTGCAATACCGCTGTGTGACCATTAGGGTCGCATGAATTCACACACACACACATTTTGTCTGGAAATTGACCACATGGGGACCTACTTAGAAAACTTCACCAGCCATCTTTAAATACTGTTTTAGAGCTATTGGTGGGCCTGTGCCCGTGGGGACCTCACTTGAGGTCCCCACGGTGAAATGGGTCCCCACGGGTCGGTGTGTAGTTAGGGTCAAGTCCCCACCAGGTACGAATAACGAGAACACAGACACACACACACTCACACACACACACACACACACACTCAGTATTTCGCACATTTCCATGTCTCGTGTCTGTATCGTTCTTCTCTGTCTGAGTTTCACTGGCTTGTCTTGTTTTGCAGTTTTTGCTCATTACACTTTGTGTAGTCTTGTGTTTGTCTATCATATGTCACATGTAGCACCAGGGTCTCGGAGAAACGTCCCTTGTTAGCCCTACCTATTGACCCCTGACCCCTGTCCTGTCCCTGTAACTGGTCACCAGAATTGTGAGTAGCAGAACGTGTGGATCCCTGTATCACAGCTCCAATGACGATGACTCTTTAAAGTCATCTCACGCACAGTTAAGGCAGGCTGAAGTTCCTTTAACTGGAAACTATCGGCTTTCTGGAACAGATTCATTTTTTCCTAAGTTTCTTTATTGATTAGTCTTTTGAGTAATAATTCATGTAAATGTTGTCTCATTAATTTGAGAAGAAAGAGAACACATAGACCATATTAATAATAACAGTAAGACTTACATTGTTTCTGACCTGCTCCCGAAGGATCCGTGCCTCTTCTCCTACATCACCTGGATTTTTACCGGTGGCCTGGGCAACAGCGTGGTAGAGGCAGTTCTGATCTTCTGAATTTACTGGGATTGTGGTCCCATCTGGTCTCAGGATTTCATAATGACCAGTGCACGGGCTCTGTTCACCCCAAATCCTTTTAGTTATCTTTGAGAAGAGCCCCCTCCCCCTGTAAAAAATACATTAATAAAACAAAAAAACAACAAATCAGTCCCTCTGGACAAAAAAGGGAAAAGGTGAGACTAACACATCTCCCTGTAAATATAAGTAGTCCATAACATTTGTTTATTACTTTAAATTTTATTTAAGAGTTTTGATTGGGACCAATAATAATGTTGTTGTACATAAAATCTGTCATGTAAGTTGTGTCCACCAGTGAAGCTGTTGGAACAATATTGATGAATGAGTAATAATCCTTCCCTTTCCACTAGAAGCATAAGGAAAATGAATGTGGGGAATAATGTATATAATCAGATTAAACTATAACAGTAAAGGAAGTCAATTCAATTTGTTTTATATATCACCAAACCACAACACCCAGTGCATCATGGGAATCCCCGGCAGCCTACGTCTATTGCAGCATAACTAAGGGAGGATTCAGGGTCACCTGGTCCAGCCCTAACTATATGCTTTAAAGGAAAGGAAAGTTTGAAGCCTAATCTTGAAAGTAGAGATAGTGTCTGTCTCCTGAATCCAAACTTATGCTATGTCTTCTAATGATGCTGCCTAAGGGAAGCATGTATAATGTAAACAGAATTGGTCCTAGCACTGAACCCTGTGGAACTCCGTAATTAACCTCAGTGTGTGAAGAGGACTCTCCATTTACATGCACAAACTGGAGTCTATTAGATAGATATGATACAAACCACTGCAGCACAGTACCTGTAATACCTACAGCATGTTCTAATCGCTCTAATAGGATATTATGGTCGACAGTATCGAACGCTGCACTGAGGTCTACCAGGACAAGCACAAAGATGAGTCAAGAGGCCATTCCCAGCAATTTCAGGGTTCCTTCAGTGTCGCCTGCCTTCGCCTCTGACAGTTGACTATGGCTGCTGGAGTCCCTAGCTTCACATTTCTCAAAACAGAATCACCCACAAAAGTGGCGAGAAAACTACGTGAGAGATGAACAGGTGGTGTACCGGGGTGTTCTGTTTAGAGCTACACTTCCTCCTCACCGTCACCCAGCCAGCCTTCTTTCTTGTTGCTCAGGACTATCTGCTGAGGAAGAGCTAATGGTAGCAAAGCTAGCGTTGCCCGCACTAACTACTATCTATGCCAGAGTCCAGAGTCCAGAGCTGGTTTTCCATTCACTGAGCCTGGCCTCCAGACGTACAATCAGGCAACATTTCTTTCCAGTATCTGTGCTGAACAGAGGAGAAACGAAACATTTGAGAAACTAGTGACTCAGCTACAAGCTAAGCTAATAGCTACGCTAAAGACACTCATTGGTCTTTACTGTGGGTGAGTCAGCAGAAAGCGCGCTTTGGATAAACCACATGAAGATTACAGTTTGACATAAGCCTTTATCTGAAGGTATATAATTAAACAAGTCACACATGTTAACAAAACACTACTGTGCACTGTGTTAGGAACAGGAAGTGATACGAGAATGCCAGAAAAAATAAAAACTGGGGGGGTACAGGAAAATAACTGAGTCCTTCCCAGTTCACAGCCAGTAGACCAACACAGGACAAGTCATTATAGTGGGACCACAGGATGTCAGGATGCCAGCTCTGTGTTATTATTCTCCATGACTGGTGTCAGTTCTAGCTGTTCAGTGGGTTTCTGATTTGCCCTCAGACTAAACAACTACACCAGTTTGGGGAAAACAGTTTGTTAGTTTGTTTGTCCCCTGATTATCAGACAGGAGAATAATTATTAAGTTTTTAGATAAAGTTTCTTTTTGACATTGATTGCAGTGTGTGATCATAATAGGGTTGATACGCTCCTCATTAGAAGGATACGAGCACTAACCCCACGGTGTGAAGGGTTAACTAAGAGGCACAAACAGAGCTGAGTGTAGCTGCATGCTCACAGAACAGACAGGAAGGGCTGCTTGTATGATAACAGGGCGTTCCAGTGAACAAGAAATAAACACTTAATAGTGTTCCTTTAAGGCGGACATCAGCATGGAAATAAAACATCCCTATCTGTGAGGTAGGGAGTTTTCTCACACAGGACAAGATCCCTGACTGGAGGTTAGTGACCGCTGCCATGAGGAACAAATCAGGGAGTGCTGAGCCTCAACCACGACATCTCCCCATCAATAGGCAATCACAATTATTTCCTGTTTCCATGTGTCTAATATATACTTTGAATTATGAATTGTACTTCACTTCTCCATGTACAGACTGCCTGACACTGTCCACAGCTGTGCAAGCCCAATTTTAACTGCCTGATAATAAAAGAGAGTGAACTGCTAGACTGTCTCCTGAACTTCTCTCAGCGAAGAAGAACCCGACAGTATCAAAACCAAAGTCTGGAAATTGGGATGGGGAGGGTTACCCTTGCAAAACAGGTCAAAATTAACTTTCTGGCCCATATGAGTTGGTCAATTAAAAAAAAATATTATTTTGACTTAATTAAATGAGAGGCGCAATAATATCAAATATGTATGCGTCACTCACTGTGTTGGATTTTCTGGCTCCTTCTTCAGTTGGAGGACTATATCGCCTGCTGAGTCCTCCTTCCCAGGATAATAGTCTTCTGAAAGCTTCTTTCCATCTTTGTCCACCATAACCAGTTTGATTCCTTTGCCTTCCAGAGCATCACTCTGGGTGAGGACGTGGATGTCCAAAGCCGTAGCAGGGCGGTTAACATCAGAAATGTCCTCAATGTAGCGCTCCAAGTCTTTCTTGTCAGACTCTGACAGGGACTCACGTGGACGCTGGAGGACCCTTTTCATGTTGTACTTATACTCCTGGCTGTTAAAGAAACTTTGGGTGTCAGCCCTGCCAAGTATGTTGCTAACAGCACCACCAACAGCATGGTTTATTTGACTTATCCACATTTTGCTCATGATGGAGGTCATATGCCTGGAACAGGCCTCAACATAAGAGTTTGAAACGCTTTCTGCAATCATGTTGATGAGTTTATCTTTAAAGCGTTTTACATCTGATAAACTGTGCCTTTCATCCTGGCCATTCCTTTCTTGAGGTAGTTTTTCCATGCTTTGCAAGAGCTTAGGAACAAAGGTGTTGTTAATGACTTTCTCTGTTGGTACTGAATTCCATATTTGTACAAAGGCTGTGGCATATTTAGCTGCTTCCAAACCCATTAGAATACTTTCTATTCGATCGGACCCTTTTTTGCTCTTTATGTGTTGTGTTACAGCACCACAGACCGCTGAAAGTCCATCAAGAGCCTTAAGAGCCATGGTACAATTCATCATCAGGTCAGGAATCACTTCTCTTGTTATCAGATCCACTGACTGAAGCATTTCTTCCTCACACTCTTTGTGAATTCTGAATTCACTGGACCCATTCTCCAGGATATTCTTTGGTATTCCTGAGCAAATGAAGCTTGTGAGAACTTCATCCAGGTTACGGTTGGCTTTTATGAGTGAAAGCACCTTTTCCTCAAAGACTTTCCTCAGAACGTTTTGGAAAAAAGCATTAAATGCCTTCTCAGCAGTATAACTCAGAGCACTGACGCATCCTTGCTTCCCCAGTTCCTGAACTGCATACTTCCCTGCCTTCAGAAAACACTGTTTTACTGTGTAGGCACTAGTCTTTGCTCCTGCAATCAGACCTTTTGTGCCACTACGCACTGCACTTGCAGCTTTCTTTAGTCGGCTGAATCCACCAGAGATCAGAGACAGCCCGATGCTGATGGCCTTGGAGATTGCCCATTCAGCCCAGTCAAAGCCTCCTTGTATCATTCCTTTGATCCCTTGAATCATGTCAGATACTCCCTCACAGATCAGTCCAAGTCCAAACTGACTGGCACCACCACATGACAGAGCACAAACAAGGACACCTGCTGCAACTTGAAGGGCGCCGAGAACAAAACAAGCAAGGGCATCATAGCAGAACTCTGGCTTCTTTTTAACCTCAAAGACTGTGCTAAGGCCATTCTCATAGAGCATCATCAGCTCATTGGTGGTGATTAAATCTTTATCTTTGGAAAGATGGTACACACTGGACTCCTCTACCTCTGCATCAGCTTTGCTGCCATCGAGCTGTGTCAGAGTTGTCAGGGCACTTTCGATGTATCTTTTCCAAGATTTGAAGATATTCATCCTGGCTTGCATTTGGATCTGGAGGTTGCTGTTTGTGTGGTGTGGAACAAAGCCACTCGTCACTGAAAGATTACAAAACATCATCGTATTTGTTGATCCTGAGAGATAGACATCCACTGCAGACTGTGCTTCCTCCAATAATTCCTTTGCCTCAGCTATGTAGTCTCCTTTTCTGAGGTTGAGTGTGATGTAAGCTTGATTATAAAGCGCCACAGCACTGTAGAAATGATCGCACTCTGCAGCTCTCTGCCAGTAAGTCTTTGCTCCAAAGTCACATTTGGTTTTGTTCATGCAGTGCAGGTCAGTTCTGCTTGCTGCCTGTTTGATGTAATCATAGAAGTTATCGCTCGTCCCCTGCAGGAGGAAGTCACCAGTCTTCTTCAAGTGTTTGGTGAGGTCTTCTCTCAGCTGGCTGATATCGTCATGTCTGCTGATGTGCTCTTCATGAAGGATGAGCCACAAAGCCCACGATTCTTTCAAAGCATCCAGTGCAGTCTGATAGTCAAACTTGTTCTGATGGATCTTAAAATATTCAGGAACATCCTTCAGCTTCATCTTGGACAGGTCACTCCTTTCTTCTACCGTGTAATTCTTGTCAAAGTTACAGAGAAACTGACAGAAACTGGAGAACAGAGTTTCCTTCATGTCAATTTCACAGAGTTCATGTTTCTCCATGCTGTCTAAATGTCTGAGCTCATACTCCTCTCTGAGCTGTCTCATGGTTTCGATGGAATGGCCTTGGTAGGCTGGTGCAAGATGGCCCTGGTTGAGAACCATCTGGACCATCCCTGGGTTTCCTTTTCGGGCGGTGCGTCCAAAGACCTCTCGCTCCACACGGTGACTTCTAGGAAAGTATGTGAGGAGCACAAAGAGGCCTCCACTCTCGTTTACGTCCTGCTGAACGTGTATGTCTGTCCCTCGGCCGCCGAGGTTTGTAGCAATGATAATGTTTCCCGGGCTAAAGTTCTGCTTCTCGATGTTGTGCTTCTCACTGATTGTGTACATGGTGATCTCATTGGCTTGCCTTTCTGGAACATGCATGTTTGTCTTCAGCTCATCTGCAGTTTTAACATCTTCACAAATGATAAGAACAACTTGGCCTCTGTCTGCAGCTCTCTGTGCAGTTTCACAGATCACCTGGATCCACTGCATGTTGCCTCCACTCACCTGAACTGCTGGCAACTCAACAAGCTTTTTACAGCGGTGAGCTGGAATGACATAGCTTGCTGTTTGGTAATGCCGTTCTAGAAATACTTTCTCAGCTTGCCCCCCTAATGTCCCAGAAACACCAAAAATGCCTTTTCCATTGAGGTACCGTTTAAAGAAATGGACATTGGACATGTAATTTGTTACATTGGACAGCTGTGAAATGGCCAGCTGGTGCTTCATCTCCAGAAACTGTTGTAGGCCGTCACCCCATCGCTTGTTTTTCTCCAACACCCCACTGGCCTCAAAGTCCACAGGAATTATGGCATCATACTGATGACTGTCAGCATCACTGAAACCACCTGCGTCAGCTTCCGGTGCTTTCTCAATCATGTACTCTCTTCCCTGAGTCATTCTGATGGCTTTTAAGGCGTTCTCGGCAAAAACTGGTAACTGATTCTCAATGTATGTTTTCAAAAAAGAGGGGATCACAATAAATCCCTTACACTCATCCAATGACTTCACTGAACACTCATCAGAATATTTAATTGTTGATTTTAATTTGTCCACAGCTCCTTGGAGGAGGGAGTCCTCGGACATGATTTCACAGGTACAGCCATTCTCCAGGAGAAGCAGGCTGACATCAGGGTCTCCATGAGAGCTGTCCTTCCTGTAAAGTTTGGCTTTGTTGTTCATTAGTGAGTAACAATTTACAGATACACCGTTTTCTATTTTTGTCTGAACTTGTCTCAGTAGCTCACACTGTTCTTCTGGTCCAATGTTGGCCATGATTTTCTCAGTAGCTTTCCACCTGGCATCCTTAAAGCTGTCAGTCTCTGTTTGTGTCTGACCATCTGCTTTATTTAATTCATCCACATCCTCCTGTGAATAAAACCCCAGCTGGACACCAAGAATAAGTATGTCAGCAGCTGAAACATCTTCTGATTCTGGGCCAACCACTGCTTGCATTACAGCCTTGTGGAAGTGCTGGATCCTGGTTCCCCACCTGATCTCCCCCGTTTCAAACATTTCTATTGGCTTGCAGGATGACATCATGGCCCAGATGCTTGCCAGGACTTGCTCCATGTGCCTTAGGCTGCCAGCTTGGTGTGACAGGAACGTGACCTGGACACCGCTGTCCAAAGTCATGTAGTCCACCTCATCTACTACCACACACTCAAACCTCCTCGGACCTCGGGTAGTCTTCTTCTCAAACTCTTGCCTCAGCGTATCTGCTGCAAATGTACCAACAGTGCCATAAACGACCTGCTGGCTATATGCATGCTCAAGCAGCTTGTCATGATCTTTAAAAGAGCAGCTATCGATTTGTGTTGGAGGGACCGTGGATGATGTAATACCAAACATATCATATAATTTTCTCCACTTATCCTGATCACGACTTGCTAACAAAGGAGAGCTTGTCACGATGTCCACCTTTATGCCTCGGGTGGCCTGTATTGTAGCAAACATGGCTAAAATACAAGTTTTGCCCTCTCCAGTGCTAATTTCCAACAGACAACCTTTCTTATCCCCAGACTGTGGCAGCAGGAGCAGCAGCAGTGATGCTAGCTGACTGGGTCTTGGGAAGTAGCCCTGAACATGTTCACCGCTTTGAGTGGTAAAGGCGGTGCAATCCTTTACAGCTCTGGATACGATGATCAGGACTTTCTTCAGAGCATCAATCTTAGGATTGTTAAAATCGAGAGCAGTTATTATCTTTTTACAGTCTTCAATCATCTCCCTGTTGATGGGCACACTTCCATATTTGGGTAGCTCTTCTTCAATATCTGTCAGGACTTCTCGCAGGACACACTCTGGAAAGTTTTTGTTTTCCATTTCAGCCAAAAGTGTGCAAGCATCTTTGTCTCGCTCAGCTTTGTCCACACAATGTTGGATGTACTCTGCAGGATCGTCTTCATTCAGGGCAGAGAGAGCGTCGTCACAGCTCAGCCTGTATGTGCACGCTTTGTGGAGGATTTTTGTGACTGTTTTCTGATCCATGCTTAAGGTCTTTCCAAGGAAAAGCTTGATGTCTTTTGGTGCCCAGAGGTTGTTGAAGACTATTTGACTGACAATCTCCTTACCTGATCGGGGTAGCTTTGAGGACAGATCCAGAACATTTGCTAACACCTGTTGGGCCAGTGTTGGATTGTCAGCATGTAGCTGTTCCTGCAAACTGAGGAGGAACTCTGTCTTCTTGTCTTGTCCATTTTGGAGGAGATCTTCAAAATCAGGGTCACCCTCTAAGGTCACCTTCAGCACTGCCTCCAGGATGTTGAACCTCTCAGTCAAAGACAGCAGCACGTATCCAGTAGTCTGATCCAAAGCCCACAGTAACGAAGTGGGGGTGCTCATTAAAATATTGTAATGTCAGCTTATTTTGGAGAGTCTTCATCCTGTCTTCCAGCTGGATCTGTAAATGTTCATCCTCTCTGATGTCATACTTTGATAGAAGTTTTTCAAACTTCTCATTAACATCAGCGACCTGTATTAAAGAGGAACAAAGACACGAGCGTAACAGTGTCAGTAGCAGGAAACTGTATGCAGGGTCAGATGATGTCATCCTCACCTGACCATAATGTTGAATTATTATGGATGTTTTGGGTATCTGGCAGTAAGGACAACAAACATCTGTTCAGAACTGTGATGATGTTCTGCTATGAGGACCTTCAGGAGTAGCAATTGATTTTTTAATTTGCCTGGTTAAAAGGAGACCTATATAACAAAATATTATGCTAATTATTAATGTTATACTAATATAATATTATACTGATCTGAACTGTTTACAGTCTGCCCCAGGGCAGCTGTGGCTACAACCATAGCTTGCCTCCACCAGTGTGTGAATGTGACAGTGAATGAATAGTGGGATTGTAAAGCGCTTTGGGTGCCTTGAAAAAGCGCTATGTAAATCCAATCCATTATTGTTTGGTTTTTTTTCAAAAAAGAGAAATTTGTTATCTTCCAGAGTATAGGGCTGGGACATAGTTAGGGTTACGATGACTTAAATGTTAGACATTTAAAAGGACCCAGAGCCTCCTTGCTATCCTTTCCCAGATGCCCGTAGCTGTTATTACCTGAGGCCGGACCCTACCTCATCTCTCTCTATGTGATGTGCTTCATCTTCCAAGAGCTGGTGTAGAACGTGAGAGTGCTGCTGACGGTGCTCCCAGGTTTTGAGGTTTTCCTCCTCCTGAAGCCTGTTGTGTGCTTCAGAGAGCTTTTTTCTTAATGTTTCATTCTCCATCTGCTCTTGGATCTTTCTCTGTCGCTCAAGCTCTGCCTGACGCCTTTTCTCTTCTTCTTCTTTCCTGCGTCGTTCCTCTTGTTGGCATTTCTCATGTTCTTGTTTCTCTTCATCAATTCTGCCTGTAGAGGAATGAATGCATGCTTAGAGAAATTTATTTTGCTTTTAATTTGTTAAAAGCTTCTGACATGAAACCCTGTTACACTGCAAAGAGCTTGGTATTGGCTCTCACTGGAATACTGTGTCACTTCCTGTTCCTGGTACACACTGGTGGCTTGTGCAGCGACATCTGTGCAGCCCAGTTCATTTCAAACTCTTACTTAGCAACTTATTTCATCCTGTAACCTATGTATGTTTTATCAGGGCACACTTCCTCTTCAATCAGCTGCAAATTTTATTCAGTGTTCACTCATTGTGTCATTAGCAGTGTGGCCTGTGTTTCTGTGCTTTCTTCATGACACTTTCCTGCTCAGTGTGTCAAGTGTTTAGTTATTGCGTGGCCTATTTTGGGGGGTTAGTACTTATAAATAATAATAAATATAAAGTATAAAGTAGTAATAAATATAGCTTGTTCATAGGTTTGGAGGACAAACCACTGAAAGTAAGCCTAAAACTGGCCAGGAGCAGGTGTGGACCAACGTAGCTTAGCCTGATTAGTCCCACACCAGGTCCTCCTGAGCAGCAGGGAAATCAGGCGGGTGGGTGACTGTGAAGAGGAAACGTAGCAGCAAACTATTTCTCCAGGCTAAATGATGATCTTCTAAATTTGTGACACGCCGTTTGCTCTCCAGCTTACGAGTCGTCTGCTTTAAGGTAAGTTTTTGAGAATTATACCACGGAGTCAGGCACTTCTGATTTGAGGCTCTGTTGTTCACAGCAGCTACAGCATCCAGAGTGACGTAGTCAGTCACTCTAGGCTTTTGTTAACTTTCTGATTTCTTTCCGATGTGTGAACTCTGGTCTTATTAAGCAGTACACACCCACTGACTGATACTTACCAAAGTTAGGACAACAGTCAACAACACTACCTAACATGTTGTGGACCAGTTCAAATTCTTTGTGGTCTTTACTCTCTCTTATGGTGTACGAAGCGCCACCACCTGCACCAGTGAGGTCACTTCCTGAATGATCTCCGTATCTAAAGGAAAGGCCCCAAAATGGTGGTAATGCATGCAGGTACTCTCCTGTGCTGTTGCCACGCACTGTACGCACACCCTGAAGGAAAGAGAGGGGGAGGGACTAGGATGAATGACCACAGACAAGGGTGAAACTTATCATTTGGATTTGTAGACTTACCTCTCTCCCCTTGCTACAGTAGCGAAATGTGTAGGGGGTCTCATTATGTATTGTATAGAAGCTCCACATGGTTCAAGCTCTATAAGACAAATGAAAGAGAGAATTTAGAGAAGGTCAGAAGAAGCTTTACTAACATTGTGGAGATGACTGGGTGCTGAGAGAAAAGCTGTGACCACATGAATGTCTCTAATCAGGTTTGTGTCCAGAGTGTGGATGTTTGGAACAACTCAACAGTACTGGCAGACTGACAGTTACTATCAGGGCTGTACTTTTACAGAATACACGGCATTCGTTCTGAATGCAGACACTTACAGTTGTGTGACTGCAGTTGTGGGCCTTAAATGGATACTTGGATCTTTAATATGCAGTGAGATTGTGTTGGTCATCCAGGTAAGTAAATCCCAAAAGCTTGATTCTGTTCATCTGGACACGTGTGTGTGCGTATATGTATATACGTTTTTGTTCCATAACCATTTAAGAAACTCCAAATGACTGTCTTACTGCATCCACCTCAGCAGCGATGGCATGCTGTGAGAGACCCTGCTTATGCAGTTTAACAACCCAACCAAGTTCAAAGACAAAGGTTTTTTTTGCCTTTGCCATCTGAAAGTCATGACAGTGTGACTACCTGACAGAAAAGGACAATGAATCCACATTTTTGCACAGATTTGGCCTTTTAAAGGCACGTGGTCCTAAACGTTTGATTTGCTGTAAAACAGCCTGTTTCAACAAATTGCATACTCAAAAAATATTTTGTCTCTCTCCCACTTCTTCTTGTTGCATTTTGAAGCTCTACTTGGAACCTTGTTAAGATCCAACCATGCGAAATTTGAAAGACTACACGCCTTTGGAGCGGGATTCCCGACTGGGACGTCTGTATCCAGTAAGGTCCCCACATACTAAGCAGGCCTACCGCAGACATGAGTGAGACAGAGAAATATGAAGGCATGCCAGCTCGGATGTCACCCGGATCAACAAGGTCCGTGTCAGGTGTTGAGGAACCAGGGCACCCTGACGAGAAGTGGGCAACTGAAACAAGAAGGCATCGGTGGGCAAGAGATGAAAACAGGGCGTTGTTGGAATGCTACTACGCCAGTAACCCCGGCGGAAGGGGCTACATGAATACGATGAGGGACCTATGGATGCTTCAATACCCTATGGATGCTTTGATACCCAACATCCACATTGACGGCGAAACAACTAGTAGCTCAGTGTTCCAACATTCGAAAGAAGGGACTGCTCTCACAGCTAGAGACTGACGAGGTACAACACATGTGCTACGGCAAGGGGGAGCCAGGACACCAGGTCAGGGGGGAGATATCATCACCCCCACACGAGATTGGGTACAAAGCCCCAAGTACGATCAGGCTGATTGGAGCCCACACCCAGTTTCACACCTTGGCTCAGGCGATTAGAGGATCATCAGGGGTCCTTTTGTCCCTCTGTGGGGGGTTACTCCCACTAGGTTTATATCTGGGACTCTCCACCATTTGAACTTAGAACTGAAGAAGCTTCTCGGATGAGAGGTGAAACGTCTTCAAGTAACTTAAAGAAGTCCAGACGCTTTTCTTTGGAAACTCCTTTGACTACGATGACCTGGATGACTGAGAACCTTCACAGACATCACAGTGGCAGATATCCAAGAAAGGGTCTCCAGTATGAAGAGTTGGACAGCACCAGGGCCCGACATGGTTCACGCCTACTGGCTAAAGAAGCTGACTGCACTCCACGAGCATCTGGCAGCACAAATGAACCAGCTGCTAGTTAACGAGAGACACCCGGAATGGCTAACCGAAGGTCGGACGGTCCTGATCCCCAAGGACCCCAAGAAGGGACCGGTCCCCTCCAACTACCGACCAATAACCTGCCTCAGTACTACATGGAAGCTCCTGTCAGGCATCATATCGGCTAAGATGAACAGGCACATGGGTCAATACATGAGTGGGACACAGAAAGGAATTGGCAAGAATACCAGAGGCGCAAAACACCAGCTACTGGTAGACAGAACAGTCAGCTGAGACTGCAAGACCAGACTGACCAACCTGTGCACTGCCTGGATTGATTACAAGAAGGCCTATGACTCAATAATAATGATAATAATAATAATAATACATTTTATTTAAATAGCGCCTTTCAAAGCACCCAAGGACACTGTACAACAGATAAAAACTGGAAATATACACAATGATAAAAATAGAAGATAAAAGTTAAAACATACAGAAATTTAAGAATAGGCAATTTTAAACAGATGAGTTTTGAGGGTGGACTTAAAAAGAGAGAATGAACTAATATTTCTGCCCCACAGCTGGATCCTGGAATGCCTAGAATTGTACAAGATCAATGGGACCCTAAGAGCCTTCATCAGGAACTCAATGGGGATGTGGCGTACAACACTAGAGGCCAACTCCAAGCCCATAGCACAAGTCACCATCAAGTGCAGGATCTACCAAGGAGATGCTCTGTCCCCACTGCTGTTTTGCATAGGCCTGAACCCCCTCAGTGAGATCATTAACAAGACTGGCTACGGATACCGACTACGGAATGGAGCAGTTGTCAGCCACCTCCTGTACATGGATGACATCAAGCTGTATGCCAAGAGTGAACGAGACATCGATTCACTGATCCACACTACCAGGCTATACAGCAATGACATTGGAATGTCGTTCGGACTGGAGAAGTGTAGTCGGATGGTAACAAAGAGAGGGAAGGTAGTCAGAACTGAGGGGATTGAACTACCAGAAGGCAACATTGCAGACATAGAGAACAGTTACAAGTACCTGGGGATCCCGCAGGCAAATGGGAACCATGAAGACGCCGCTAGAAAGGCTGCAACCACCAAGTACCTGCAGAGGGTCAGGCAAGTCCTGAGGAGTCAGCTGAATGGTAAGAACAAGATCGGGGCCATCAACACCTACGCCCTGCCCGTGATCAGGTACCCTGCTGGGGTAATAGGCTGGCCAAAGGAGGAGATAGAAGCCACTGACATCAAGACAAGAAAGCTCCTTACCATGCATGGAGGGTTTCACCCCAAGTCCAGCACCCTGAGGCTGTACGCTAAGCGGAAGGAAGGGGGCCGGGGACTGGTGAGTGTCAGCACCACAGTCCAGGATGAGACAACGAACATCCAAGAATACATTGGGAAGATGGCCCCAACTGACCGAGTGCTCAGTGAATACCTCAGGCAGCAGAAACCCAAGGAAGAGGAGGGAGACGAGGAACCATAATGGAAGGACAGGCCCCTGCACGGTATGTACCACCGGCAGATAGAGGAGGTGGCTGATATCCAGAAATCCTACCAGTGGCTGGACAAAGCTGGACTGAAAGACAGCACAGAGGCACTAATCATGGCAGCACAAGAACAAGCTCTGAGTACAAGATCCATAGAGGCTGGGGTCTATCACACCAGGCAAGACCCCAGGTGCAGGCTGTGTAAAGATGCCCCAGAGACAATCCAGCACATAACAGCAGGGTGCAAGATGCTAGCAGGCAAGGCATACATGGAACGCAATAACCAAGTGGCCGGCATAGTGTACAGGAACATCTGTGCCGAGTATAACCTGGAAGTCCCGAGGTCAAAATGGGAGATGCCCCCAAGGGTGGTGGAGAATGACCGAGCTAAGATCCTGTGGGACTTCCAGATACAGACGGACAAAATGGTGGTGGCTAACCAACTGGACATACTGGTGGTAGACAAACGGAAGAAGACGGCCGTAGTGATCGATGTAGCGGTTCCCAATGACAGCAATATCAGGAAGAAGGAACACGAGAAGCTGGAGAAATACCAAGGGCTCAGAGAAGAGCATATATATACACATACATACATACATACATACACATATACATACATACACATATACACACACACACACACACACACACACACACACACACATACATACATACATACATACACACACACACACATACACATATATATATACAGTGCACACAACTCATACAGGTGTAATGCCACATATATTAGATAGGTCCTTGTTTGCCTGTTATTTATGACATCATTATCCATTTCCGGGTCCAAATGATCCTTCAGTTTTCCAAATCAAGTAAAAACTGGGAGTCAGAAGCATCCAGACCGTTTCAGCTACAGTAAAACGATCAGTGTGGACGTGTCACAGTTTCCTCAAGTCAGCCAACCAGCTCGCTTCCTGTTTATCTGTCAGAATCCGCCCAGTAAACCTGTTCCCCTGGAGACCAACTATAAACATCTTATGTTCACGTCATCTACAGCCACTCAAACCAACCACCGCAAAATAGCAACTTTAATTACCGTCCAGAAAGCAGTGATTCATTTCATTCTGATTATTTATTGATTAAAAATATTTTTTGTGCTTTTTTACATCTTTTAATCAGCTTTTCTTTATTTAACAGTTTTCTGTATAGAAGAGGAACTATCTGACTTCTGTGGGAGTCTCATTCTCGGATAGCGTGCAACAACTCAACATTAAATACCAACAACAACCTCAACTTCCTGTTTAACATATGGATGCAGCTACAGCTGTTCTTACCTGAGAGTTCAGCCTCAGGTCAGGACCGCTTACGAAACCTGAAGGTAGCGCTGCATAAGACATGTAAAAACATGACAGCAACTTTTAACTAATATAAAAATAAAACTTTAACGTGGCCCGCGATCAAAAATGACTGATCAGTAGAATATGAACTTTAATGGACTGAAATTGAAAGAGTAGACTGACAGAGATTCATAAGCACTGACTTGGGAAACATCAAAGCTGCAGCAGATATGACCATGTAGATGTTAGCATTCACAAGAAAGATAAAAATGATTGGAGTCATTTTCCAAATTATTAGAAAAGCTAAAATCAGTGAACTGCGCAGGAGACTAAAAATCAATGTGATAAAGTTTTACTTACAGGAATCTCAACCCTGAGCTCAAAGACTGCAATCCTTGCAGAGAGTCAAATCTTCTTCATGTGCCGAGTTCTTCCGCCGGTGCTCATGTACAGCAGGCTGCAGAGGGCAGGGGGAGGACAGGGGGAGGGCCGGGGGAGTGCCTCCAGTCCGTTGTGTTAACTCACATTATTCCCACGTGATTTACAGGAAACTGAGCCAAGGCTATACTGGGCTCATGAGCTATGGATAAACTGTGGGGGAAATAAACAGCTCCACCCAGCTCTGTTATCAACTCTGAGGACATGGTGATTAACCCTTATCTGAACATGAAACCTGCTCCTCAGACATGAGTCCTGCAGCTAAACTGTCTCTGACAGAAGACAAAGAGCAAGACTCGTGGGGACTGGCGCTGCGGTCTGAAGGCCTGTGATACAGCTGACATTATGTAACCTGCATACATTAGTCAGACACACTGCATACAGTTCACAGGGTCAACGTCACTCAGATAACACGGGTTTATATATACTGTAATGGCCCTGGTTTACCTGACACAGCCCTCTGCCCAGCGTTCCTGCTCAGTCGTGGACCCTGAGTTTAAACACCAGGCAGGAGGAGCACGCTCTCCACTGAGGAGGGGAGAAGGTCAGCAGCAGCTCCTGGTCCAGGTTCTTCTTCCTCAGGACACGGAGGAGGTGCAGCTGCTGCTGGCCTTCTTTACCAGGGTGATGGTGGTGTGGGTCCAGGTGAGGTTGGTGGAGTATTTGGAAAATGGGAAATGCTGCTCTGGCTAAACTACTATTTGTGTTGAGACATGGCAAATGAACATATATATGAGCTAATGTAAATACTATATCACTGTCATATAAATGTGATTATACCTTTAATTATTTCCAGCTTTTCAGTCAGTTAAACATGTCAATCACCACCTCAGACAAACATCCCTTTGGAGAAATTGGTCAGAAATTTGTCCACATCTGACAAACATGCAGCAGCTTGCAAAAGTATTCGGCCCCCTTGAACTTTCCCACATTTTGTCACATTACAGCCACAAACATGAATCAGTTTTATTGGACTTCCACGTGAAAGACCAACACAAAGTGGTGCACACGTGAGAAGTGGAACGAAAATCATACATGACTCCAAACATTTTTTACAAATAAATAACTGCAAAGTGGGGTGTGCGTAATTATTCAGCCCCTGAGTCAACACTTTGTAGAACCAGCTTTTGCTGCAGTTCCAGCTGCCAGACTTTTAGGGTCTGTCTCTACCAGCTTTGCACATCTACAGACTGAAATCTTTGCCCATTCTTCTTTGCAAAACAGCTCCAGCTCAGTCAGATTAGATGGACAGCGTTAGTGTACAGCAGTTTTCAGATCTTGCCACAGATTCTCAAGTTCAAATTTTATTTTATTCGCCACATGCAGTGGAATGAACCCGCCCCCCGACCTTACACACACAGACATCACATGGGGATACAAGTCGGAGAACGGTTGCATTACAGAAAAACACTGAAATATACACTACAATGGGAAAGTACAAGAGGAAAAAAAGAGACCTCTGCTCATGCTGGGCTACAGGAGGACAGCATGAGAACAGGAAACAAAAAAACTCCTCTGCACAGGAAGCACATAAACGTCCACAGCACAACATTATAGAGCACGTGACCAGCAACAGGGTTGGGTATGAGGAGTAATCCCAGGCAACACAGCAGCCATCCTGCCACTGCGCCGACTCTCCAGCGCGGGCCCAGACCCGCCTCGTGTTCCCAGGAGGCAACAAGCATCAAAGGCGTTGGAAAGGGAGGGGGGATGTGTGAGTGCTTATCAGTGTAAGTGTATGTGTGTGCGTGTCCATAGTTCAGCTGAGACAGTGTCCTTCCCCCTATCGGGCCAAGTAAACAATCTACCAGCCAACCCAGGTGTCCTTCCATGGGATGGGAAGAATAGTCATCACACAGTCGTTATCAGGGAGTTTTGTTCAGCTCCAGTCTTGGGCCCGTGCAGCTGGCGCCGTGGTGTCATGTTGATGTTGATTCTTGATTGGATTTAGATCTGGACTTTGACTGGGCCGTTCTAACACATGGATATGTTTTGTTTTAAACCATCCCATTGTTGCCCTGGCTTTATGTTTAGGGCCGTTGTCCTGCTGGAAGGTGAACCTCCGCCCCAGTCTTAAGTCTTTTGCAGACTCCAAGAGATTTTCTTCCAAGACTGCCCTGTATTTGGCTCCATCCATCTTCCCATCAACTCTGACCAGCTTCCCTGTCCCTGCTGAAGAGAAGCACCCCCAGAGCATGATGCTGCCACCACCATATTTGACAGTGGGGATGGTGTGTTCAGAGTGATGTGCAGGGTTAGTTTTCACACATAGTGTTTGCATTTTGGTCTCATCTGACCAGAGCAGCTTCTTCCACATGTTTGCTGTGTCCCCACATGGCTTGTGGCAAACTGCAAACGGGACTTCTTATGGTTTTCTGTTAACAATGGCTTTCTTCTTGCCACTCTTCCATAAAGGCCAACTTTGTGCAGTGCACGACTAATAGTTGTCCTGTGGACAGATTCCCCCACCTGAGCTGTAGATCTCTGCAGCTCGTCCAGAGTCACCATGGGCCTCTTGGCTGCATTTCTGATCAGCTCCTTGTTCGGCCTGAGTTTAGGTGGACGGCCTTGTCTTGGTAGGTTTACAGTTGTGCCATACTCCTTCCATTTCTGAATGATGGCTTGAACAGTGCTCCGTGGGATGTTCAAGGCTTGGGAAATCTTTTTGTAGCCTAAGCCTGCTTTAAATGTCTCAATAACTTTATCCCTGACCTGTCTGGTGTGTTCTTTGGACTTCATGGTGTTGTTGCTCCCAATATTCTCTTAGACAACCTCTCAGGCCGTCACAGAGCAGCTGTATCTGTACTGACATTAGATTACACACAGGTGCACTCTGTTTAGTCATTAGCACTCATCAGGCAACGTCTATGTGCAACTGACTGCACTCATACCAAAGGGGGCTGAATAATTACGCACACCCCACTTTGCAGTTATTTATTTGTAAAAAATGTTTGGAATCATGTCTGATTTTCGTTCCACTTCTCACGTGTGCACCACTTTGTGTTGGTCTTTCACGTGGAAGTCCAATAACATTGATTCATGTTTGTGGCTGTAATGTGACAAAATGTGGGAAAGTTCAAGGGGGCCGAATACTTTTGCATCCACTGTATTTTGTTGGTTTAACAGTTTGTGTTGTGCCTGTCACTGTTCCCCGTCTGTTTTCTTCCCTGGTTCTTCCTGACCTTGTACTTTCTCCTCACGTTCCCTCTTTCCTCTCTCCCTCTTTGGACTGACAATCATACACAAATAGGTTGTATTCAATTAAATGAAAAAATGACATTAATATGAAAAAAACCTATTAAGGGCTGGGCCATATCATACCATTCACAGTAATACCGGTATAATGTTGGGCAACGATAAGAAAGTAAAATATGTTGATAGAATATGGGTAAAACGCACATGCCAGTGCCTTTGTTTTCATACACACATGGTAGAAAAAGCAGATCGTTGAATGAAACGGATGAACCTGAACTGGTTTGTAAAGATGCTGCAGCTTCAGTGGTGTGTAACTGGTTTAGCTTTCGTCTGTCAGATACACAACAAAGCACTGTTTTTGGTAGAACACATGGAAGCGGGCCAAATAACCTGGGCCTGCACGGCGTCAATGCATTAGCCGCATGCACGGAGCGAACCACGTTAACTCGCTAACGGAGATTTGCCGCATTAACGCGGTTATGGCGTTATATTATATATATTTATGCTGAGGATATGTCGGCCCATTGGAAATGGGCCGACATATGTAAAATCAAAAATCATCAAAAATCATTTGATTTTACACTTTTACCTGAATGTGGCTCCTGTTTTTGAAAAAACTTCCTCATATCCACTATGAACTTGGCTGTCTCTGTACACACACACACACACACACACACAACAGGAGTTATAAGGTTAATGAGCATCCTGTTAGCTAGCTAGTTAGTACCTTGGCACATGCAAATATGACAAAATAAGCAGTTTCTCTCATTTCAAACAGGACGGTGGTAACAACAGCAGGCTGCGGACAATGTTAAGTTTTAGATTTTAAACAGGCTGTATACATTTAATGGGAGCAACAGGACGATCAAATGTTGCTGATTTTACTACAGAGCAGGACGGATTGTAGGGCAGCAAACATCGTCAGGAAACACGTTTCCCACACTGCAGGTTACCTGGTGTAATGTTTTCAGCTAGAAAGAAACACGGCCTGACTCCTACCAACTGTATAAAGAGTAACTGAAGGTTAAATGCAGCCAACATGTCCTGTTTTAAGCCACCATCGCTCTGGCAGAAAGGGCGCCAGAGCCAGAGCAGGGGACAGGCGAGCTGGAACAAACCATTTTTTTGGAGGGGGGGTATCTATACTTTTGTTGTTAAAATGTCACGTCTCAACCAAGTTTATTTTTAGTAGTGTGTCACACAAACAGCAAACACTGTCAAAAAAGTAAGAAATCTTTGGAGTGCTTTGATTGTGGGTTAAAAACGCCCCTGCTGTCCATCATCCTCGCAGGGTCCAAGCATGCTTTTTTTTTTATTCCTACCCCGCCCTCCCTTTCAATGGCTCTGCACCCCCACTGGGGGTCGCGCTCCCCACTTTGTGAACCACTGTGTTAGTGTACAGGATGTGCATGACCACCCTACAGTGCTGCGCTACTGGAGGGGAGGGGGGTAGAAATGCACTAAACACAAAGTCGAGTTCCAGTTGACCCGGGTTTCTGGCCTCATATTACACGATGACACTGTTCACAAACTGCATGTCCTCGTTGCTTTCACTGTTTCCAGGATCGTCACGCTGGTTTCTAACAAGCATCAAATCTTCATAACACTCCCTGAATCAGTTTGCAGCTATAAAAGCCTGACATTAAACCCAGGCTGCATGCTTCACTGTGGTTAGACTGTGTGCCTCTCACCATCACAGGGCTTCGTTCTTCCTGCAGATGACATTTACACTGAACAGCGTAGGGACCTGATCCAGGAGTTTCCTTTACAGCTGATCAGAGGTGGACCAATCAGGTCTGAGTATGTTTACCCTGAGCTGATGCTCACATAGCAGGATTCACTGCTAGTGATGGTCAGCCTCATGAAGCCTTTTCCATCCAGATGGTTCACAAAGGTTCATTGTGTGACGCTTCGTGTGCACACAACCCGCCTGCTGGTCCAAGCTTTCATTTCATTGTCATAGTGCACCTCTCTGCATGTAGTCATGAGTTATTACGCATTTCTGGCTCTCTCCTCACCCGTCGCCTGGTGACGCTGGAAGTTTCTTCCTGTTAAAGAGTTTTTCCTTCCGACTGTCACAAGTGCTTGCTCATGGGGGGGGTCTGTTTGTTGGGGGTTCTCTGTCATAATGTAGGGTCTTTGAACGGGAATGGTCAATTATTTAAATTCAATGAAGTCGATCTATTATTATTTAATTACAAAATAAAACAAGAATTTAATGCAGATTTTATTAAATGTTCAGATTCAGTTCATGAATTATTTGCAGATTTAAAGATAACATTTCATAAAGTGAGTGCTCAGCTTACACAGTGGTACACCCCGCTCAGCTGCAGAGCCTCACATTAACATTCATTTAACAACCACCGTAAAGAGCAGCCAGCAGGGGGAGCCAACAGTAATCATTCTCTCTGATAGCTGTAGTTCAACTGACAGGAAACAGGAAGTAGACAGTGATTGGTCAGTGATTTCAATAACAACAGTTTCCTCAACATCCCAAAAGATTCACAGTAAGCTAAAAGAAACGGGCTGATCTTCATCAGAAGACAGTGGTCTGCTCCTGCCTCTGAGCCGAGTCTGGGGTCTGCACACAAACGTCACATCAGTCAGGCTTTCTCTGGGTTAGCTGGATCAGCTGAGCCCAAACTCGTCGTAGAAACAGGAAACAGGAAGCAGCAAACTTACGAGGAAGAGCAGGGTGTGGTGGATGATGAACTCTCTAGTGAGGGTGATCAAGTCCTGGTTCATGGCCTGGAACAGGGACGGGACCAGGACCACAGCCAGGTTATGGGCCGACATCTTGTTCACCTGAGAGAACACCTGAACCCTGAGGGAGAGAGGGAGGAGTCAGTGAGCAGGTGATGTTCTGTGTGCTGGTTTCATTCACTGTGTTCATGATCAGACTAAATAAATCATATTAACAGGTTCCATCAGCGTTCGATTCAAACTCAGGTGACTCCAGCCCTCCTACCTGCACGTCAGTGCAGTAGAGCTGGGCGATAGAACGATACGATATGTAAAATAACGTTTTCTCGATAGAAAAGTTAAACTATTGTGATAGGCCTCACCGCTCTTGTCCTCTTAAAAAAAAGAAAAAGAACAGCCAATCCAAATTAAGTAGCGCAGAGCCGAACCAATCACAGCCGCAGTGTCACGTGACTTGTTGCGTACAGCACAAGTGCCAAGCCGCACACGTGTATTTGTTTGGGAAGCAGCCAGCCCCCGTGCCACCCGGGTAATGGAGGAAATGAGTGCGCCGACTAGAGAAAGATCAACCGAGCGTGACCGAAGGTTACCGAAGAGAAAACAGATGATGGTTCCAACGCTGGAGAGATTGTCGAACGGAAGAGCCACAGAAGTCCCGTAGTGTGAAGGTATTTCTGCTATTTCAAGTCAAACAGAGCAGCCACTGTAAATGTGCCGAAAGCAAGTCTGGAAATACAATAAGCCGGTGCAGCTCAATCTCTGCCTGGAAGCGCTAACTCATCATTCGGCTTTTGTCAGACTAAAGTAACTGTTAAAACTGTTTGAAAAGCTCAGCTATACAACAAGGAGAGATTGAGAATTTCCTTTTAGTTCTCAGTTTATTTGATATTGACAAAAGTTAGTCAATTTTGTCTGTTCTTCTGTAAAACAAACTACGATTTATTTTTAGAATTAATATTTTGTTTCTAAGTGGAATTGACAGTTTAGTCTGTTTCGTTTGTTCTATTTTGAAACTTAAACACTTTAGCGGCTGCCTTTTGTGTAGTTTGCAATATTTGCCTTTATTTATCTGAAAAAGTCTCATGTTCCTTAAGTACATCTACCCTGTTGAACTTATTATGGGAAATAAATATTTAAATAAAAACAAGCTGCTGATTATTTCACATTTTACTTGTGAGCAACGGCACATTTAAATCTTACAAATATAGTTATTTGGCTCATATCGTGATAGATATCGTTATCGCCTGAAATGAAAAAAACATATCGTGATATGAAGAAATCTTATATCGCCCAGCTCTACAGTCCAGGTAATGACATTAAAGAGCAAACATGAAGCATTTACCACTGTGACTCTGATAAACGGGGGGTGAAGTGTTAGTCTGAGAGATTCTCCTAGTGGGACGTGAGTGTGATCAGGTGACACTGTCAGGTGATCTCAGGTGAGACAGAGGCAAACACGAGCTCTGAAACTACGTCTTACACCCCCTGCTGCCAGACTCAGGAACTATAAGTAGCGAGGGGGCGGGGCTGACTGAGAAACTGACTGACTGAGTCGTTGTCCAATGAACTTCCACTTCGTGTTCCTCTGTGACTCCAACGAGTCCAAAATGTTCAAAATGAACTTTTTACTTTATTCAGTTAGACAGGAAACAGTTTAAACTGGGCAGGTCGTCGCCCCCTGCTGGACATTAGAGAGGGTGCAGCGTCAGTGTTCCTGCCTAATTACTGCACTGCTCTGTGTGCTGGACACCTTTCTGTCAGCAGCTCATCTGTAGGATCGATCATCTTCCCAGGTCCCGCCCCACCACCACCACCCTCATCGCGACTCTCTGGCTGTTTCACCGCTGGTCAACTGCAGAGTGGGAACGCCTCAAAGACGCTGTGTTTCCTGTTTCTGACGCCAACATGTTCACCTGCTCCCTGATAGATCCCGCCCACTGACAGGAGCCATGAGGGGAGCTGGACTGCCTTAGGGTGGTGTCAGAGAGGCGGATGTTGTCTAAGATAAGGACAGTGCTGGACCTCCCACCCACTCCATGACGTGCTGTCACAGGAGCACGCTCAGTGCAGGACTGAGATTACCCATAATGCACCACTGAACGACACATATCTGTGTGTAACATTAATGTTAGTTACTGTTACTGTTTTAAATAAACTGCTCTGATTCTGTGTGTGTGTGTGTGTGAGAGTGTGTGTGTTACATGTAGAAGTGTCCAAACAGGGCATTCAGGGTCGCTCGGTTGTCATCAGGAAGTTGCCGTAGTAACCGTCTGTACTCCTTAAACCTGCGTTTCTCGTCTGACACACCTGAGAGACAAACAGGCTGTTAGGGAGAGTACTACGACTACTGCAGTATCACTGCTGTTAGCCCGAGTACTACGACTACTGCAGTATCACTGCTGTTAGCCCGAGTACTACGACTACTGCAGTATCACTGCTGTCAGGATACTGTCAGTAGTACTACGGTTATACTGCAGTACATGCTTTTTCTGTTCTGGAGACAAATATATAAATATTTTAGTGTTACAAAGTTTTCCTGTTGCGTCGGGTTACAGTTACTTCACTCAGAAAAACTGCAGTACTTTTCAGGAGGGCTAATAGCGGCTCATATAAGGTCTCTGAAGTTTTTGCAGTTTCTGCAGAGGTTACTGCTATTAGTACTACAGTACAGATACTGCAGCAGCTCTACAGACAGCAGTACTACATGTAGTAGTAGCTCAGACAGTAGTTCTTCGTGTACCTGCAGCCTGCAGCCACTGCCCTTGGGCTCCGTTGGGAATCAGACTCTCTTGCCGGCGGACATATTGTTTGAGGGCGGAGCCAGCATCTAGCACGCCCTGCTCATGACTCTCCAGGGGGGCGGAGTTTGGTGATATAATCAAGGCCTCCACCAACTGGCTGACTTTTGAAGCGAGACCGCAGCGCCGGTACACGCCCTCCACCTTCAGACCTGAGAGAGAAAATGCTGCATTAGAAGTATCCCATGATGCTTTGCTGCCTGTCACTGTGTCGGCATGGTGACCTCGGCTCACCGTAGGTGGTGATGTGGGAGATGCAGCGCTCGATGGCCGGCGGTACCGAACCTCTCAGCTGCACATCCATCACAGGGTACAGAGACCAAGAAACTGAGCTCTGATTGGCCGCAGGAGGATGGGGCACGGCTGGGCTCTGATTGGCTGCAAGGGGACGTGGCACGGCTGGGCTCTGATTGGCTGCAAGGGGACGTGGCACGGCTGGGCTCTGATTGGCTAGAGCTCTTTGAAGGTGGGTGAACCAGGACCGACAGCTGTATTGCTCTTCGAAACGCAACGACACCCTCCTGAGGAGAGAAACCAGCTGTGATGTCACATATATCTGTGGTGGTGTCAGCCAATCAGAAGCTCTGAATTCACATCATTAGTTTTAATGAAGATGTTATAGAGTGATGCTGCACACCTATCTGCAGTTGCCATGGTGACGATGTTTTCAGATGGATCCATTTCTGTAAGAGGAGTTAAACCCAGACTGGTCACTGATATCAAAGTGTCCTCACATTCATCAGCAGCCTGACTGATTTCAGCAGATACACACAACACAATGCCGACAGCCACAGAAGAGCTCCGAATGCAAAGAAGCCTGAAAGCTGCTCGGAGAGTTCAGGCTGTGTAGGGCAGAGATGGTGACACCAGACCGATAATCAAAGAATAAACTACACGAGTGTGTGTGAATGAAAACATTTACACACGGAATAACCGTCAGCTGCAGGACCAACATCCAGTCATGGGTGGAAAACATTTCCAACAAGAAAGCACTCAAACAGATCAATATGTGTTCCCTCAACATCTACTGAACAAAACAACATACAGACGCATACTCATAAGACAGACTGTTACCGTGGTGACTGAGCATGCCCAGATCAATTGTGAGAGACTCATGGGATTCTCTGTGGACAGGGTGAATGCTGACTCCATCCTCCCAAAGCAGCAGCCAGGCCTCTGGATGATTGGAAGCTCTGCCCAATTCTACAATACACACTTTACTGACTGCGGAGGCTCCGCCCACCTCAGCATAAGACACGCCCCCTGGAAGAATCACCTGGAAACATGAATTCAGTCAGTCAGAGGACCTGAGCTGTGGATTTAGAGGAAAAGTCTGACCCAAACCAACATTACCTTCAGAATATGGACCAGGTGGTCCGACAGCCCCTCCCTGCTGTCAGCTGCACAGATCAGCTGATCTGTGAGTGTGACGATCTCAAACTGATGAGCTCGGCTGAAACACAGCAGCAGGTATGGTTCGGTCATCTTCATCACAGAGACACACTGTAACCCTCAATAATAAATGCCCTCGGTGATGTTTTTGTACCGCTAATATGCAACATTTATACTTGATATACTTCATTTATCAGGCTTAATAACCAGCCTGTAGAACATCTTCTGGATGACCTGTAGAGGTGCTGATGTTTATCACACCTGGTTTAAAGGACCTGTAAGTAGGCAGGCTGTTGTGATGTCATAGATCAGAGTAAAGATTCATTATGACATTAGTAAACTAACATCCATCATCCATCCATTCGCTTCCGCTTATCCTTTTCAGGGTCGCGGGGGGCGCTGGAGCCTATCCCAGCTGTCATAGGGCGAGAGGCGGGGTACACCCTGGACAGGTCGCCAGTCTGTCGCAGGTCCAACACACAGGGACAGACAACCATTCGCACTCACATTCATTCGCACATTCACACCTAGCGACAATTTGGATTAACCAATTAACCTATCCCCACAAGCTGCATGTCTTTGGACGGTGGGAGGAAGCCGGAGTACCCGGAGGGAGCCCACGCAAACTCCACACAGAAAGACCCCGGCCTGATGTTGGAATTGAACTCAGGACCTTCTTGCTGTGCGGCAACAGTGCTAACCACCGTGCCGCCCCAGTAAACTAACAGTTTATGATTATTATTGATGGTTCTTATAAAAGTACTGTGACAGACAGGTGAGCTGCCCAGGTGACCCCGCCTCCCGTCCTATGACAGCTGGGATAGGCCACACCTCCACCTCAGACACAGCAGCTGATACCTGAACACAAACACCCTGGAGCTAGGACTCGTCTGCAGAGTAACAATAAGAGCTGAGGAGCCAGTCACTTTGTTTTTCTGTTGCCTTGGTAACCGTATGAAACGACTGATTCTTTCAGCTTTGCTGCTTGAGTCGGTTTTTAGGTGTTTGCAGTGAATAGATGTGTCCAGCAGAGGGAGCTGCAGTGTCAGAGTTGGCTGCCCTGAGCTTCCTGTTTTGTTTGTGGGAACTTCCTGTGATGTAAAACGTTCACCGGTTGTGTGTAACGAGCTCAGCGTGTTGCTTTGGTGTAGCTTTGGCGCTGGCAGTGGTCTGAGCTCAGTCCCGTGTGTCCTGCACTAAATCTGTTGGATGCTTTCTTCTATCCACACATCATGCAGATGATTTAGGATGTCCCCAAACAAACTGGTCCTGAGTGATTCAGAGCTACCCTTTGATGAAATGAAGGACCCTGAAGGAGCCTGGGGCAGTGCTCGGGCTCGCTGTGTCGCACAGCGTCCTGGGTCCACTGACTCGGAGCGGGCCACGTTCCACACCTCCAGTGCTGAAGCTGCAGTAGAGAGCTGAGGCCGCAGGTGGTTGATTCTGTCATGGCGTTACCTCTGAACGAGTTCGGGTCGGCCCGGAGGAAACACTGTCCAACAGACAGGTGACCCGGGACAGGGACGCAGCTTCCGCCTCACACTGTGCAACGGACTGAATTTCCTGAGAGTCGTAGCAGAGACACCCCGAGCTCTCCCTCCACTTCCTCCTGCTCTGACACTGAGGTGTCCCAAACCAGCTGACAGGTGTGCCGCGTGACCCCGGCCACTGATGGCTGAGCTTTACATCATTGCTGACATCACCATGAATGAGTTCAAAGTTCACAAAAAAACATTCACAGAGGCGTGGCCTCATCAAGGTGGCCTCCGCCTTTCAGACACAGCCTGTGGTCAGTCAGGTGTTTTTCTGCTAAAACCTCTAAAACGCAGTATTACTGTGAGGTACTGCAGTACTTGTGGTACCAGAGGTATTAGTACTGCATATTTACCCGTCTTTGAGGAAGACAGACAGGACTTCTCGCAGGTCGAGCACGTCGCAGGCTGCTGATTCGTTTTCTAGCGAGAAGAGAAAACGATCATCCTCCAGTTTTCCGTGAAGCTCCTCCTTCTCCTCACCTGCACAGATGACACAGGTGAGTGTTTGCTGATGTTTGGGTGGATCAAAGAGACTCTGACATGTCACCACATTCACATTCATGTACAGCGTTTTGATCTCTGCGAGTGCACCTGGATTCATTTGAACTGCATACCTGAGGGGGTGGAGTCCAACCTCCTTCTACCTGCCAGCGGCTGGTGAGGCGGGACTTCTGAGCACAGAACACACACAGAGCGGCAGGTGAGCTCAGATCAGCATTTACTGTCAGCTGTGTGTGTGTGTTACCTTTGTGTGTGTGTGTGTGTGTGTGTGTGTGTGTGTTATCTGTGTGCGAGTGTGTGTGTGTGTGTGATCTTTGTGTGTGTGTTATCTGTGTGCGAGTGTGTGACCTGTGTGTGTGTGTGTTACCTTTGTGTGTGTGTGTGTGTGACCTGTGTGTGAGTGAGTGTGTGTGTGTGTGTGACCCGTTCGTGTGTTATCTGTGTGTGTGTGTGACCTTTGTGTGTGTGTGTGTGTTACCTTTGTGTGTGTGTGTGACCTGTGTGTGTGTGTGTGTGTGTGTGTTACCTTTGTGTGTGTGTGTGACCTGTGTGCAAGTGTGAGTGTGTGACCTTTGTGTGTGTGTGTGACCTGTGTGTGAGTGTGTGTGTGTGTGTTACCTTTGTGTGTGTGTGTGACCTGTGTGCGAGTGTGTGTGTGTGTGTTACCTTTGTGTGTGTGTGACCTGTGTGTGAGTGTGTGAGTGTGTGTGTGTGTGTGTGTGTGTGTGTGTGTGTGTGTGTGTGATCTTTGTGTGTGTGTTATCTGTGTGCGAGTGTGTGACCTGTGTGTGTGTGTGACCTGTGTGTGAGTGAGTGTGTGTGTGTGTGTGACCTGTTCGTGTGTTATCTGTGTGTGTGTGTTACCTTTGTGTGTGTGTGTGTGTGTGTGTGTGACCTGTGTGTGAGTGAGTGTGTGTGTGTGTGTGACCTGTTCGTGTGTTATCTGTGTGTGTGTGTTACCTTTGTGTGTGTGTGTGTGTGTGTGTGTGTGACCTGTGTGTGAGTGTGTGTGTGTGTGTGTGTGACCTTTGTGTGTGTGTGTGTGTTACCTTTGTGTGTGTGTGTTACCTGTGTGCGAGTGTGAGTGTGTGTTACCTTTGTGTGTGTGTGACCTGTGTGTGTGTATGTGTGTGTTACCTTTGTGTGGTGTGTGTGACCTGTGTGTGTGTGTGACCTGTGTGCAAGTGTGTGTGTGACCTTTGTGTGTGTGTGTGCTGTGTGTGAGTGTGTGTTGTGTGCTTTGTGTGTTGTGTGACCTTGTGTGTGTATGTGTGTGTTCGTGGGTGTGTGACCTGTGTGTGTGAGTGTGTGTGTGTGTGTTACCTTTGTGTGTGTGTGTTACCTTTGTGTGTGTGTGACCTGTGTGTGTGTATGTGTGTGTTACCTTTGTGTGTGTGTGTTACCTGTGTGTGAGTGTGAGTGTGTGACCTTTGTGTGTGTGTGTGACCTGTGTGTGAGTGAGTGTGTGTGTTACCTGTGTACTCGTTGACTCGCAGCAGCTCGGTCTGCAGAGCCTGATTGGCTCGCTCTGCCAGCAGGATGAGGGAGGGGGTCTGTGGGTCTGATGAAGACACCTGCACAGGTGAGAGCCTCAGATGAAGGAGGGAGTGTGTTATAAATGTTTAATAAGCTTAACGAGGATCATGAACACAGGACAGTACCTTTGCTCCGGAGCAGATCAGAGACATCGTTTCCTCCACGTCGTCAGTGCAGACCACCTGATACAGCCTCTGAAACACAAACACACACACCTGTCACACATATGACACCTGTGTAACGCCTCTGAGCGTGTGCGGTGGCTGAGCTGATTCTGGGTCAGACCTGCTCCATCATGGAGGGAAATGAGGCCAGAGCGTGCACTCGTCTGTAGCGCCCCCTGCTGTATTTATCCTTTATGAACTTTGACCTCTCCTCATCTGTGGACTCTGGGCGGAGCTGCTCTGCCGCTGGCACCACTGGAGCCCACACCTGATTTGCCAGCTGGTTACCATAGGTAACAAACAGCTGGCAGAAGATTGAAGGTAAAAGTTAACTGCAGTTTCCATAATGTCCAGCAGAGGCAGCATTGACTCCAATGTTAAAACTCTACAGCAGAAATAAACATGTTTACAGCCTGAGACAAAAACTGGTCTCTATCCGGTCTTTAAGTCTGACGTCATTAGCCGTGTCTGGGCCCAGACTCAGCTGCAGGTCCATAAGCCAAACGGTCACTGTGGCTGCTCTTCCAGGTGTAACGGTTAAGTTTAACGTTCAGGCATCCATGAAAACTGAATTTATTAAACTTAACAGAGTTAGAAGTTAGCAAGGAGTTAGCTTGCTAGTTTCCGTCTAAATATAATATAGCCTGTCCCGACTGAGAGATTTCTAAAACAAATTCAAACGTACAGCTCTGCTATCGCTTCTGAAATAAATGAAGACAGAAAACTAAACAGCAGTGACGTTTGTAGGGTTACTTTAGTTTGGCTAGCTGGTATATAATGATGTGCTACGTGACCGCTAGCGACACAGCTATGTTAGCATAGCATAAACTTTTTTCCCACTCAATAAAAGTTCCCGATGATCAGGGACAAATGCAATCGCATGGCAGGATGCTGTAAACGGAGAACAACTGAGATAATCCATCCACAATAGTTAGTCATTCATATACTGCTGCATGGGCTGGGCTGCAGTTACATCCTAAGGTTTTAAAAACTGAGCTTTAAAATGAACAGTGGTGATAAAAACTGAGAGAGGCCGACAGTGATCAGTGACTGTTTTTAGGGGCTTTTGAGAATAAATAGAACCAGATACAAAGCATTAAAACATGTTAAAAACACAACAGCCTTATTAAACGCAGAGTAGCAGGTTTCATCACGTCATCACTTAAAGACCTGATAGATCATAACAACAGTGGGTGGTGACAAAGGCAGCTGTAGCTGCTAACTGGCTGGCTGAACTGGGACTGTGTTTGTGTTGCACTGTGTTCAATCCCCACCCACTCACCTGTATCAATGGTTCAGTCCAGATTTTATTGTCCATCCTTAGACTGCGCACCTTCGACAGGTTGCTGCCCAGGCCTCGATGGTGACCTGAGAACATGTTAGCATTTTGCGTTCAGTGGGTTTTACAGAATCTCAGAATCTTTGTTGTCATTGTGCTTTCGAACAACAAAAACTGTATACAAACCAATTCACTACAAGTGAAAAAAGGGCAATTTTAAGAGGATAAGTATGTACAATAAATTTTAAACAAAGAAAAAATGAAATAAATAAATAAATGAATGAATATAGTATTTACAAGACTGTGAATAAGAATGAAAAAGTGAGGATAGGGTTGCTGCCCAGTGCTTTAGTCCTCAAATATTTTTTCTATTTAACACAGTTAAAAAGAAAATGTGTGAAGGTTGTGTTTTCGCAGTGATCACAGTGTATCAACAGTCTACAGGTGTGTGTTATCAGCAGGTGAGTTTTATTGACAGGTGTGTTTCCCTCAGACTGCACACGTTTTATTGGCAGTGGTGAAACTGGAACGCTGGTATCGTTTCATTTAATCAGCATCATATAAACTGTTCCAGCTAACAGTCAGTGAGTCAGGCTCACATTTGGTTTCGTTTCTTTACCTTCTTTCTTTATCTCAGAGCTTTCTGCTCTGTTGGTTTGGACGTATGCTACTCCTGTGATATCACCGAGATCTTACAACAGTGTTGGTTGGTTTCTCTTCTGGGCCTTTAATGGCACTTTGGAGGATCTTCTGCACCTGGTTATATTTGCTCATTCACAGCATCCAGATTCTTAAGAGGACAGCTCTGAGTCTCTGATCTTTTAAAAACAGCACAGGGAGGTCCGGTCTCTTGGACATGAATCTGTGCCTTTGTTTTGGTAGATTAAAATCGATTTTGTGTTACATATTTTCCTCAATATTTTTATTTTCTGCCTTTTTCATACTTGTGTTCTGACATAAGTCCTGGGTAATGTCGCTTCTTTACGTCCGTGACCAACGATCGTTTGAATCCTGAAAAGGTTCACATCGATGCGTCTCATTCTGCTGTTACACAACCCTCTGCATTAATAATCTTAACGTGTACCAGGTGTGCTGTCATACCTGCACAGTGCTGACATATGACCAGCAGCAGATTGACCGAGGCCCACTCCGGATTGGCCGCACCACAGTCCCCGCACACCTTGTTGTACGGGTGTTCCCAGAGACGCAGCGCCACCTGACAGCAGGACAGAGCGCTCTGGATACTTGAAGACAGCCTGTCCACCCAGAGGGACAGATCCTTGGACGAATCAACAGACAGGCTGTAGGTAGGGGGCGGGGTTAAAGAGAGGAGGATATAATTTTAGCAAACAAATAAACACCATACAGGTATGGACCGACAGGCAGACACACAGACGGGGGTTTACTTGAAGGTCTTGTATGGAGTGATGAGGCTAAACGAGTGTTTCCCCGTCGATTTGACCGAGGCCACATTCAGGGGGACGGTATACGAGGCCACACCCAGCTGGAAGCCCTCCTTGTTAGGGTAAATCCAAAGGTCATGACCCCAGAGGGCAGCATAAGCACGACCCCGCGGGTCCTTAAGGGTGATTTGTCCATGGAGTTCTGGGGGGGTGGGGCTTGGATTGCCTCGAGTCGCGAGAAGAGAAGTGACCCAACCGTCCTGAACCTCTGATAGACAAACAGAAGCAAGCAGAAAAAATATGAGAGGCGTGAAACAGGGAAGCCGAGACCGCGGGTCTCTTTTATAATCGTGCTAAAATCGCTCACGCTTTAAAACAAAGGCAGGTTTGACCAATCTGGTAGGAGCTGTCCCCAGTCGTCTTTCTGTGTTGGGTCAGTAGAATCCAGTAGAAACCAGAAGAGTCACTGTTCTTACCTTCACTATGAGCCATGAAGTCATAATGCTTCTTCCTGAAGTAAACAGAGAATCTGCCTTTGTCCAGTTTCTTCACGTTGGTGATACTGGAGACATGAAACAACACCTCGCTGAACCGGTCCTAAAGAGCAAAGCAAATGAGTAAATCGCTTTGGCTGAAGTCATTAGATTAGATTAGATAAAATAAAACTCTATTAATCCCCTGGGTGGGTTCCTCCTTCGTTTTCACACAGCTGAATAAACGTCAAACAGAAAACTGATAAAACAGAAGTGTGAGATCGTCGAGAGTTTACACCAGTGTCCTGATATATTTTAGACAGCAAGGAGCAGACAGACGATTCATTAAACTCCACCGAGACAATCTGGACATTTCATTAAAAGTTTAACAAACTGTCATCTGCTCTTTATTGTTAGTTAGCACCTTAAACACTTCAAGCTGTGAGCTAATGACAGTAATATAAGAGCAGATGCATGCTGGTTGTAATTGGCTGTACGTTTTATGTCTAATCATGCATGATCTGATTAGTCGACTATCAAAAACAGGGGCGGAGCGTGGGGGGGGCTTACTGGGCTTAAGCCCGGGTTGTTTTGTCAGAAGCCTTTTGGAGTGTAATTTTTTCATAGTTAGATGTCTGGCTGACAACTGTATAAAACAAAAAGTACACACAATATTCGAAGCACATAGTGCACACTGTGGGAATTTACGACTGTGCGTGAATCCCCCCTGATATTGGTATGATCCGAGCTCAGGCACTAAGCGACTGAGCGAGGGGGCGGGGCAGCTGCCGCCTGCGAGTGCGCTGTTGGAGAGACGGAGCCAGCCATACTAAGAAGAGCTTAAGTTTGACCAGGTACCAAAGCAAATCATTCGTACTGTACAAATAATGTAAATATGACGGTGAATCACGAAAGATTGATATCAAACTGATCACTTGACCCATGTTACGTTACTCGCTCTTCAAGTGAATCAACAAATGGCGAAATGAAAAGCCGAACAAATGCTATTTTTTAGAGAGTCTTAGCTCACGTGTGTTTATTTCATATTTTCAGTTCTTACCCTCCCCGACTAAATCGGTTTCAGTTATGTACTGAAATATAAGAATGGACATTCGAGGGTTCTTTCAAAGAAAAAACTCAGGTAAATGTTATTTTATATATCGTTAGCTTCATAGCATAAGTGCCTAAGTCATTTTTTGGTCAAATTGAGATTTTTGCCTAACTTTACTCCCCTACCACTGCTGCATCATCCTGTCCGTCTGTTTTCCGAAAACACAAAAAAATGACTTAGGCACTTATGCTATGAAGCTAACGATATTATGCTTTGTATGTTGTTCAGTATATTTCTATGCAAAACAAGAGGGATTTCAGTACACAGCAGGATATTCACATTTGTAACCAGATATTTACACTTTAGGGAGAAAACATTTTTACTGTACAACATCAATTTAGAGTAAACTTTTGTTTTAGATAAATATTGAAATATATTTTGAATTAGTTAAATGTCAGAATAAAGAGAGACAGAGCTTTCTGTTTTTTATCACTTTCATCAAATGTAGGAGTACATATACAGGGAGTGCAGAATTATTAGGCAAGTTGTATTTTTGAGGAATAATTTTATTATTGAACAACAACCATGTTCTCAATGAACCCAAAAAACTCATTAATATCAAAGCTGAATGTTTTTGGAAGTAGTTTTTAGTTTGTTTTTAGTTTTAGCTATTTTAGGGGGATATCTGTGTGTGCAGGTGACTATTACTGTGCATAATTATTAGGCAACTTAACAAAAAACAAATATATACCCATTTCAATTATTTATTTTTACCAGTGAAACCAATATAACATCTCCACATTCACAAATATACATTTCTGACATTCAAAAACAAAACAAAAACAAATCAGCGACCAATATAGCCACCTTTCTTTGCAAGGACACTCAAAAGCCTGCCATCCATGGATTCTGTCAGTGTTTTGATCTGTTCACCATCAACATTGCGTGCAGCAGCAACCACAGCCTCCCAGACACTGTTCAGAGAGGTGTACTGTTTTCCCTCCTTGTAAATCTCACATCTGATGATGGACCACAGGTTCTCAATGGGGTTCAGATCAGGTGAACAAGGAGGCCATGTCATTAGTTTTTCTTCTTTTATACCCTTTCTTGCCAGCCACACTGTGGAGTACTTGGACGCGTGTGATGGAGCATTGTCCTGCATGAAAATCACGTTTTTCTTGAAGGTTGCAGACTTCTTCCTGTACCACTGCTTGAAGAAGGTGTCTTCCAGAAACTGGCAGTAGGACTGGGAGTTGAGCTTGACTCCATCCTCAACCCGAAAAGGCCCCACAAGCTCATCTTTGATGATACCAGCCCAAACCAGTACTCCACCTCCACCTTGCTGGCGTCTGAGTCGGACTGGAGCTCTCTGCCCTTTACCAATCCAGCCACGGGCCCATCCATCTGGCCCATCAAGACTCACTCTCATTTCATCAGTCCATAAAACCTTAGAAAAACCAGTCTTGAGATATTTCTTGGCCCAGTCTTGACGTTTCAGCTTGTGTGTCTTGTTCAGTGGTGGTCGTCTTTCAGCCTTTCTTACCTTGGCCATGTCTCTGAGTATTGCACACCTTGTGCTTTTGGGCACTCCAGTGATGTTGCAGCTCTGAAATATGGCCAAACTGGTGGCAAGTGGCATCTTGGCAGCTGCACGCTTGACTTTTCTCAGTTCATGGGCAGTTATTTTGCACCTTGGTTTTTCCACACGCTTCTTGCGACCCTGTTGACTATTTTGAATGAAACGCTTGATTGTTCGATGATCACGCTTCAGAAGCTTTGCAATTTTGAGACTGCTGCATCCCTCTGCAAGATATCTCACTATTTTTGACTTTTCTGAGCCTGTCAAGTCCTTCTTTTGACCCATTTTGCAAAAGGAAAGGACGTTGCCTAATAATTATGCACACCTGATATAGGGTGTTGATGTCATTAGACCACACCCCTTCTCATTACAGAGATGCACATCACCTAATATGCTTAATTGGTAGTAGGCTTTCGAGCCTATACAGCTTGGAGTAAGACAACATGCATGAAGAGGATGATGTGGACAAAATACTCATTTGCCTAATAATTCTGTACTCCCTGTACACTAAGTTTATTGTTAATTAATAAGAAACTGCAGACGATTCCATTCTGAGCTGAAGAAGCTTCTGATAGGTTAGTAGAGTCCATATGAGGGTGGCACAGCTGTGGATGCATATAAGGCAAAACACAGAGGCTGTTTCTGTGACATGGGAACATCAAGAGATGTCAACCAAAACACCAGGAACAGAACTGTGGAGCTCCATAAGTGTGGCTCAGTTTGAATACAATTTGGTGCCATTTACAATTAAGAAATACAGACAGTTTCTCTCTTTACTCTTAAAGTTAACAAATATGTTTTTATATTTATCAATCTAAAAAAATAAACATTTAGTCTGATTTGATGTTACAATTAAAAAAGTGTTTTTATCTGAAGAGTAAATATCTGGTTTCAACTGTATATTTGATGATTGTCAGCACAAAGAGGGAGAGAGAGGAACAGAGAGGGAGATGGAGAATGAGGACAGAACAGAGATGAACAAGAGCAGGTGAGACACACATGTTAGTCAAATGGTTGTTTACCAAAAGTATCACCGTATCACAGGTCCTCATGTATCTCGTACCTAGTGTTTCTTTTTAGGTTTGCTATTTTTCAAATTCTATATATATTAAGTTATGCAGCTTGTTTGCACAACAAGGCTAAATAATTATATAAACGTTTCTGAATCTAAATATTGTACTTTGGTAGAATTAAACAATAAGTGTAGTGCAGGTCTATGATGATTTTTAGTGCTACTATCATCTAGTTCTGATTCTGGTTCTGTCTTGGTTAAGTCCTCAGTAGTCCTGATTTTGAACTGTTGCAGTCCTGTTTTAATTCCGGATCAGTTCTGGGTCTGGTTGAATTGGGGTTTAGTCCTCGTGTCTTGATGCAGCCCTGACCTTGTTCTGCCTCGCTGCTTAATTAAAAAACTAGTTTAAGGTGTCCTGCACATGTGATATATATTTTTCCGTATATGAAGTCATTCTTATTTGAACAAAACTCAAAACAGAGCCAATTAATCTTTCAGTCATTTTAACCCCCCCCCCCGAAAAAAAAAATCCCACATGCATACCACCCTTTTGGGCTGAGCCCCGGGTGTTTCAAATGTCTGGCTCCGCCTCTGATCAAAAATAATGGTTTGTGGCAGCCCTAATGTGGATGCTAAAAATGACAGCCTCAACATGGCATTTAATCTGTTATTAGACCCAATTGGCTTCTCTCAGAATGTAAAAGAACCCACCCACCACTAGGGATGGGTATCGTTCAGGTTTTATCCGAGGCCGGTGCCAAACGGGTACGTTTGAAACGGTGCCGGTGCTTAAACGGTGCCTGAACTGGTGCTTGAACTGGTGCTTTAGTAAAGTAAGTAAGTAAAATTTTATTTATATAGCACATTTCTAGATAGACATCACAAAGTGCTTTACAGATATAACAGATTAAAAGGCAAAAAACAAACAAAGTTAACAAAAAGCAATTTTAAAAAGATAAGTTTTTAGCTGTTTTTTAAAAGTAATCAATGAATCAACGGATCGTAGGTCCTGAGGAAGGGAGTTCCAAAGTCGAGCGGCCACAGTAGCAAAAGCTCTATCACCCCTAGTTTTCAGTCTCGTATACTGAATGACAAGTAGGCCCTGACTACTCGACCTCAGAGACCTACTAGGGGCATAGGGCTGCAAAAGTTCAATAATATATGGTGGTGCTTGTTGTCGAAGAGCCTTAAAAGTTAAAACCAAAATCTTAAAATGGACTCTAGATTCGACAGGAAGCCAATGTAACTGCTTAAGCAACGGTGTTATATGTGAATATTTAGAAACTTTCGTCAGAAGTCTTGCTGCAGCATTCTGAACGATCTGCAGACGCTCCAAGGAACCTTTGTTTAAACAAGTAAACAGGGAATTGCAATAGTCCAATCGTGATGAAATAAAAGCATGAATAACAATCTCGAGTTCGGTATAGGAAATTATGGAGCTCAATTTAGAGATATTTCTTAAATGATAAAAGCAGGACCGAACAAGAGATTTAACATGACTATCTAACGTAAGAGCAGGATCAAGGATAATCCCTAAGTTCCTGACAGATGGTTTTACAAACGCTGAAAGAGGACCAAGAGCATTTATTATACTGGGTCTATGTCTATCTGGGGCACATAAGAGGACTTCAGTTTTGTTATCATTTAGTTGGAGGAAGTTTTCAGCCATCCAGCCTTTAATGGTTTCCAAGCACACATTTAAAAGCTGCAGCTTAGAAACCTCCTCCGGCTTAAAAGATATATAGAGTTGGATATCGTCCGCATAACAATGGTAACAAATATCCTCAAAAGGGCTCAGAATGTGCTGGAGAGGGAGTAAATAGACTAAAAACAGTAATGGCCCCAGCACAGAGCCTTGTGGCACACCAGAAGACAGAGACGCAGAAGATGATCTATACTTAGAAACTGCCACAGAGGAAAATCGGTCAGAGAGATACGAGGAGAACCATTTCAATGCAGTCCCAGAGACACCGACCCAGTATTTCAACCTGTTAAGTAAGATAAAATGGTCAACAGTATCAAAAGCCGCCGTAAGATCCAACATTAAGAGAACAGAACAATTACCTGCATCACTTTGTAACAAAATATCATTAGAAACTCTAAGAGGGGCAGTTTCGGTGGAATGGACTTTACGAAAGCCCGATTGAAATTTGTCGAAAATACTATAATTATCTAAGACTGCTGTAAGCTGCTTAGCCACGATCTTCTCTAAAATCTTAGCGATTACCGGAATTTTTGAAATTGGTCTATAATTGCTAGGGAGAGATGGGTCCAGCATAGGCTTTTTTAACAAAGGATGAATAACAGCAGTTTTAAAATAGGCAGGGACTATGCCCGAAGCCAAGGAGGTGTTAATTATAGTAAGAATGCAAGGACCAGTAGAGTAAAAAACATTTTTAAATAATGATGCAGGTAACACATCAAGAGAGCAAGTGGATAATTTTGTTGCACTGACTATTTTTTCCAACTCTGGTAGTGAAACAGGTGAAAAACCTTCTAAAACGACAGGCCGAGCTGGCGTGGGAGCAGACAGCGCAGATGCTGAAAAGGACAAGTTTTTCCTTATGTTACTGATTTTTTCTAAAAAGAAATCAAGAAAAGTTTCACAATCTTCAACAGAGGAGATAATGGCGGCAGGTGAAGCAGGAGTAATAATATTAGTAATAGTATCAAATAAAACTTTAGGATTACCTCTGCTCTTTGTAACCAACTGAGAAAAGTAAGCAGCCCTCGCAACTCTAATAGCACTGTTAAAGGAAGCTAAAAGATCCTTTAAATAGAGGAGATGAACATTTAAGTGCGTTTTCCTCCATAACCGCTCGGCTTTACGACAATTTCGTTTTATAAGACGAATGTTGTCATTTAACCAGGGTACAGACTTAGAAACAAGCACAGGTCTCATTTTAATCGGACAGATTTCATCTAAGATCGAAAGACAATGATAATTGAATAGATCTATAGAAAAATCAACATCGTTTTGTGGGGATAATGTTAATTTAAAAGCATCAGAGAACTTCTGTGCTGTGGAGGGGTTTATAGTACGGGAAATGACTGTCCGATGAACAGGAGACATAGGCTCGCAAAAAGACATATTAAAAAAGACACAATAATGGTCAGAAATAAAAATGTCCTTAGAACAAATAAAATCAATATTCAGACCCAAAGAAAAGACAAGGTCCAATGTATGGCCTTTGTTGTGTGTGGGGCCAGATACATGTTGGATAAATTGAAAAGAGTCCATAATGCTGGTAAAACCCCTAGCAAAGGGGTCGGACTCATCATCGACATGTATATTAAAATCTCCCACAAGAAGCAATTTAGACAACCTCATAGTAGAGGACAGAAAATCACTAAACTCAGCTAAGAACGAGCTGTTTGGGCCAGGAGGGCTGTTTTTTTTTTTTTTTAAATAACAATGTTAGCCTTTTCTGCAGCTATGGGCATATATGGCATCACTCTTAGCTGGAAGCAGTGCTTAAACAATGGAAAAAACACAAACTTTGTCCAAAAACCTCTCATGTTCAGCTGTTTTCCACTTTTTCTTTGGTCATTTTGGCCTTTTTGGCCAGGGTGAAGGGAGCATCTGCCATCAAACAAGAAGACAGCCGCATGTAACTACGATCTCTAATAATCAGCTACAGTGGCGTGCAAAAGTATTCGGCCCCCTTGAACTTTCCCACATTTTGTCACATTACAGCCACAAACATGAATCAGTTTTATTGTAATTCCACGTGAAAGACCAACACAAAGTGGTGCACACGTGAGAAGTGGAACGAGAATCATACATGATTCAAACATTTTTTACAAATAAATAACTGCAAAGTGGGGTGTGTGTAATTATTCAGCCCCCTTTGGTATGAGTGCAGTCAGTTGCACATAGACGTTGCCTGATGAGTGCTAATGACTAAATAGAGTGCACCTGTGTGTAATCTAATGTCAGTACAAATACAGCTGCTCTGTGACGGCCTCAGAGGTTGTCTAAGAGAATATTGGGAGCAACAACACCATGAAGTCCAAAGAACACACCAGACAGGTCAGGGATAAAGTTACTGAGAAATTTAATAATAATGGATTGGATTTATATAGCGCTTTTCAAGGCACCCAAAGCGCTTTACAATGCCACTATTCATTCTCTCTCGCATTCACTCACTGGTGGAGGCAAGCTACAGTTGTAGCCACAGCTGCCCTGGGGCAGACTGACAGAAGCGAGGCTGCCATATCGTGCCATCGGCCCCTATGGCCAACACCAGTAGGCAGCAGGTGAAGTGTCTTGCCCAAGGACACAACGACCAGGGCAGAGAGCCCAGGGAAGCTGGTCAGAGTTGATGGGAAGATGGATGGAGCCAAATACAGGGCAGTCTTGGAAGAAAACCTCTTGGAGTCTGCAAAAGACTTGAGACTGGGGCGGAGCTTCACCTTCCAGCAGGACAACGACCCTAAACATAAAGCCAGGGCAACAATGGAGTGGTTTAAAACAAAACATATCCATGTGTTAGAATGGCCCAGTCAAAGTCCAGATCTAAATCCAATCCAGAATCTGTGGCAAGATCTGAAAACTGCTGTTCACAAACGCTGTCCATCTAATCTGACTGAGCTGGAGCTGTTTTGCAAAGAAGAATGGGCAAAGATTTCAGTCTGTAGATGTGCAAAGCTGGTAGAGACAGACCCTAAAAGACTGGCAGCTGGAACTGCAGCAAAAGGTGGTTCTACAAAGTATCGACTCAGGGGGCTGAATAATTACGCACACCCCACTTTGCAGTTTTTTATTTGTCAAACAAGTTTGGAGTCATGTATGATTTTCGTTCCACTTCTCACGTGTGCACCACTTTGTGTTGGTCTTTCACCTGGAAGTCCAATAAAACTGATTCATGTTTGTGGCTGTAATGTGACAAAATGTGGAAAAGTTCAAGGGGGCCGAATACTTTTGCAAGCCACTGTATGTACCACAGGCCTTCAAGCTGGCTGTAGTTAAACCTTTACTCAAAAAGCATCTCTAGACCCAGCAGTCTTAGCTAATTATAGGCCAATCTCCAACCTTCCTTTCATATCAAACATCCTTGAAAGAGTAGTTGTCAAACAGCTAACAGATCATCTGCAGAGGAATGGTTTATTTGAAGAGTTTCAGTCAGGTTTCAGAGCTCATCACAGCACAGAAACAGCTTTAGTGAAGGTTACAAATGATCTTCTTATGGCCTCTGACAGTGGACTCATCTCTGTGCTTGTCCTGCTAGACCTCAGTGCAGCGTTCGATACTGTCGACCATAATATCCTATTAGAGCGATTAGAACATGCTGTAGGTATTACAGGTACTGTGCTGCAGTGGTTTGTATCATATCTATCTAATAGACTCCAGTTTGTGCATGTAAATGGAGAGTCCTCTTCACACACTGAGGTTAATTATGGAGTTCCACAGGGTTCAGTGCTAGGACCAATTCTGTTTACATTATACATGCTTCCCTTAGGCAGCATCATTAGAAGACATAGCATACATTTTCACTGCTATGCAGATGACACCCAGCTCTATCTGTCCATGAAGCCAGATAACACACACCAATGAGTTAAACTGCAGGAATGTCTTAAAGACATAAAGACCTGGATGGCCGCTAACTTTCTGCTTCTTAATTCAGATCAAACTGAGATTATTGTACTCGGCCCTGAAAAGCTTAGAAATATGGTATCTAAGCAGATTCTTACTCTGGATGGCATTACCCCCATCTTATCTTAATGACCTTGTAGTACCATATCACCCTATCAGAGCACTTCGCTCTCGCTCTGCAGGCCTACTTGTTGTTCCTAGAGTATTTAAAAGTAGAATGGGAGGCAGAGCCTTCAGTTTTCAGGCCCCTCTTCTGTGGAACCAGCTTCCAGTTTGGATTCAGGAGACAGACACTATCTCTACTTTCAAGATTAGGCTTCAAACTTTCCTTTTTGCTAAAGCATATAGTTAGGGCTGGACCAGGTGACCCTGAATCCTCCCTTAGTTATGCTGCAATAGACGTAGGCTGCCGGGGGATTCCCATGATGCATTGAGTTTTTCCTTTCCAGTCACCTTTCTCACTCACTATGTGTTAACAGACCTCTCTGCATTGAATCATATCTGTTATTAATCTCTGTCTCTCTTCCACAGCATGTCTTTATCCTGTCTTCCTTCTCTCACCCCAACCAATCACAGCAGATGGCCCCGCCCCTCCCTGAGCCTGGTTCTGCTGGAGGTTTCTTCCTGTTAAAAGGGAGTTTTTCCTTCCCACTGTCGCCAAAGTGCTTGCTTATAGGGGGTCATATGATTGTTGGGTTTTTCTCTGTATCTACTGTACAATATAAAGCGCCTTGAGGCGACTGTTGTTGTGATTTGGCGCTATATAAATAAAATTGAATTGATAGGTCCACACAGTGAGACAGGTACACAGAGTGAGGTAAATAACACAGTGAGACAGGTGAGAGATGCCAGCTTACTGTGCGTTTCTTCCACAGAGACATCAGCTGTCCGTCCAGCGTCGCCCATAATACATTATGTCTGTTAAAGGCAGAAAACAAGTTCATCATCCATTCAACTGACAAGTAAGCAGTCACATGATTTTGGGTCCCCTGATTAGCCCAGGTTAGCTGGTTCTGCTCATACTATAGGAAACATGAGTTTCTAATGGGATTTTGTTTCAGCGAACGAGACAGGTGAGGCCAAAAGACCAGAAAATGAAGAACCTTTTATGAAGATCTTTAGGTGCTGATACATGATAAATATCCCAACAGTAGATAGTACGGACCACTCGAGAACCTAGTCTTTGTGGACACCCTTTAGGTTTTGAGGCCCAGGCCGACTCTGTCCTGGAGTGAATCTAAAGCACGACTTGTGAAACCTGTGATGGCCTTGACATTACCTGAAGCCTTTCCAGACGTCCAGCCAGCTTGCCCGGACGACAGGGCTCTGAGGAGTAGGTTTCCCGCTGGCGCCCTTCTTCCTTGACACTCGGATGGTGGCCGCCCTGCAGGACACACCCACGTTAACACTTTGAAGGTCGATTTAGTTTTGCAGGCGTTGTGCGTAGTTGTGTTTACCTCGGTGTCTTCTGTCTGACAGATTTTCCTGATCGGCCTGCTGTTTTGGGAGGGGGCGGGGCCGGCCGAGTAGGTATCAAACGAAAGGAAGTATTAGTCGAGATTCTGCAGAACAAACACAACGACACCATGAGAAAGATGTTTCAAACCCTTTAAGGAGCTTTACATTGTAAGGTAAACCCTACAGTGATACAATTTACCGACACGTTCTCATCCCAAAAACATTTCACGCCAGGTGACAAACCGTCAACATATTACGTTTTTTCCTAAATATAATATGAGATAGTATGAGAACTGTTTGGACTCAATCTACATATGTTCGTTCATTTTCCTAAAATCGCTTGGGAGAACACTATTTAACGTCATTAAAGTGCTGGTTAGGGTTAGGAACAAGGTTATGGTTAAGGATAAGAGAAGGTTTAGGGCTGGAATGTCTGTTTCCGCAGGACTGTCACTGGATTTCATCCATAACCCGGCGTGTACCATAAGAACACGGAAGGTCACCTTTCGCATTCCTCAGGAACGCCGCACGACTTGACAAAACATCAGGATGTTACGCCTCGGGAGTGAGAACGGTCTGAATTCACAGTAACCATACACACTTGTCATTGTTGGTCGTCGGGGCAGAACGAGGATCTGCTTCAGCTGTAGAAGGAGCGGGGATAACACCTGATTCTTCCTCCTCATTGGATGACTCAGATTCAGCTTCCTCTTGGGTCGTCCAGCAGGCCAGCGTGGTGTCCGACGGGTTTTCTGCTCTGGTGCTATGAGGACCTGGAGATAAAACTGGAACCAGAACCAGGAAAAACTGAAGCAGTTGGAAGCCAGTGGGAAGAAGCCCAGCAGAAGAAATACTAACAGTACCTTCACCTGTTAACCCTGCAGCACCCTCTACAGGTGGCAGCGTGACTGCAGCGGTCGGGTCTAAAGCTGATGTCACCAGCTGTGACAGCGCTCCAACATCTGGACACAGGTTCAGAGGAACACAAAGAGCATGTGTTAGTTCTTCTTACCCTCAGAAAGGGCTGAATCCTCTTAAGCTTGCAGAATGTTTAACGTTCAGGTGACCTAAAGCTGTGCACCACCTCAGGTGATCACCTGCACCCAACCTCCTGACACTTTCTACCAGCTGGAAGTGAAGCTGCACTCTAACTGTGGATCATACCCTCCTGATGTTTATATAAAAATTACACACAAACGTCCTTTTTCTGGTGGTCGTACCTGTCATTGCACCTGTACGAGCATCTCCAGCTCCACTTCCCGTCAGCGAGGGTGGGTGGGGTTTAGTATTTGGGAGGGGTGGGGCTGATGGAGAGAAGCTCACAGCAGGGTTACCCACACTGCTAACAAACCCCGCAAAGCTGGGAATGTTAGCCAGTGAGTTAAAAATGCTGTCCAAGCTAGGAGCAGGTGCAGGTGTGGTGGAGGGGGCGGGGCTTAGCACAGCAGTATCTGTGTTAGCACCAGGTGGCATTGGATTGAATGACGCAAGGTTAGCCTCAGTGCTAGCAGCTTCTGCTAAGTCAGGTATGTGGGTGGTAATGCTATTAGCTATGCTGTCTAAGGAGGGGGGAGCAGAGGGTGTGGAGGGGTTCCAGGGGGCGGAGCCTCCAATGGAAGCAGCGACTCCTGCCAGTGACGGGATGTTGGTGGCGATCACGCCAGTGACGCCGTCCAGAGTTGGCAAGGTGAGGCTACGACTCAGTGCACTGTGAGCATCTTCATCTGAGGAGGACACATGACATCAGCTTCATCATTATTTCACAACAAAAAGCTCAGAAACTTTCACAATAAGACTTCAATAAAGATCACTGACATTTTCACAATAAGAGTCTTGTAATACCAAATGATGATTCACAATAAAAATGCTAAACTTTCATTTAGACTTTTACGTTTAGAGAACAGTGAAAAAGACTATCACAATAAAAGGTCAGCAATATTAGTGATACTTTCTCAATAATAACACCTGCAATATAATTACAGGGGCTTTCAGAGTAAGTCATCTAATAATACACTGGAATGTCACAATAAGAGTGACAGCATGGGGAGCTTCATGAAAGAGTCCTTCAGAGTAAGAGTCTGGTAATGTTCCCTGGAGAGACACTTTCATAATAAAAGCTTCCTGGGCAGAGCTCTATGGGGCAGTAGAAGGACGACCAACACAGTCTCACTTTGTGAATTTTTCCACCGTCTTTGAAGTGATCTGGTCGGAGCAGCCCGAGACATGACGTGACGCGATCTTTACAGAGATTATCTGATTACCACAGGAAGACAAACTGGTTTGAGATAATCACTTGTGATATCTGAACAAACAGTGGGAGGAGTTTCCCTCGCCCGAACAAACAGGTTCAACGGCTCGCAGTGAAAACACGGCAGCAGCTGACTTGTAGGATGAAACTGACGAGGTCCTGCAGCTTTTATTTTGGTATACTTAATGATCAGTGATCAATAATCGACTGGTCCTCAGTCAGTCTGACTCAGAGCTGGAACTTCTGAGACCTCATCGATCACAGGAAGTGAGCGTGGTCTTCAACAGGAAGCAGCCGAAGCTTTGTGCCTGACTTAAACTCTGTGTTGTTTCTGTTGGCTGCTTGTGCTGGTCTGCTGACTTTAAGGACCGATGTTTGTCTCTCACTTCCTGTTTGGATGCTCAGGTCTTCACATGTTTGTGTTTAACCTCCTGTTTCATTCTTTCCGTCGTGTCTCGTGTGTTTGATGAAGTCATCCTCTTTGTAGGAGCTGAAAGAAGCTGGACCATCTTCAGTTCTTAGCGTTTGATCCCAGAGTCTGCTGAATCATCATCACTGTATCGTCGGGGTTCAGCAGTGTAAGACGGACTGTGTTGGTTAGAGAGGAGATGATTCCAAGATGATTCCAGGGTGATTTCAGGCTTTCCTGCATCTTAAAGGAACCCTCTCGCTCACTCAGACCTGCTGCAGGTTTGGACCGAACCAAAGTGTCATCATGGATCAGGAGCGAAGCAGTAAGGACGTCACACACATGCTCTGTTCTGTTTCAGGGGTGTCAAACATAAGGCCCGGGGGCCAGAACCAGTCCAGTCTGCTGCATGTCTTTGGAAAATGTGAAGGAGAGCAGAGATTTATAACTGTTACCTGTGTTAGAGCCTTACCTCCACTGTGGCCCTTCACACACGCCAAAGACATTACTAACTGATAAACAATGAAAGGACAGAAACCACCTACACAACTGTTTTTCTCCTGGATGAGCATCTCAGGGATCCGGTGTTACAGAGCAGTTTCACTGGTGTGGAGCCCACTGTGATCTAGAGCCCACTGTGATCTAGAGCCCACTGTGATCTAGAGCCCACTGTGATCTAGAGTGGGCTCCACACAGCCCACCATGTAAAGTCAATTTCACCTCCCTGTGCCTTCTCTAGTCTGTGTGTGTGTCTGTGTGTGTGTGTGTGTGTGTGTGTATCTATGTGTCTGTGTGCGTGTGACTCTGTGTGTGTGTGTATCTGTGTGTGTGTTTGTATCTGTGTGTGTGTGTGTGTGTGTGTGTGTCTGTGTGTGTGTGTGTCTGTGTGTCTGTGTGTGTGTGTCTGTGTGCGTGTGTCTGTGTGTCTGTGTGTGTCTGTGTGTCTGTGTGTGTGTGTGTGTCTGTGTGTGTGTGTGTGTGTGTGTGTGTGTGTGTGTGTGTGTATCTGTGTGTCTGTGTGCGTGTGTCTGTGTGCGTGTGAGTCTGTGTGTGTGTACCTGGACTCTGAACTGCTGGCTGTAGAGTTCCCTCAGCCTTGGCACTGAAACACAAACGTTAGGAGTCAGTTTCTGCTGTGATTGGTTGTCCTGTGGTCACATGACCAAGCAGTGATGTCACAGCTGTGACAACAACTCCACCTTCTACAAAGACACAAGAGAGCGAGGAGAAGAAAAAGCAAAAGAAGAGGACGAAGGAAACACCTCAGACAGACCGCGGCTCAGAGGTCAGAGGTCGCAGCCATGACTGATGTGTTATATGTGAACCCAGCTGCTACTGTAATCTGATTACAGACTACGTTCAGATGATCAAACTGGGAACAAAACAGCTGAGCTCAAACGTGTGAAGATGTTTGTGTCGTCTGTTTCATGCAACCGTACGATTATGATTCCGACACAGAATCAGTAACACACTCGACCACATCCAAACTCTGCAGTACCACACACCACCACCTCTACTTCCTGTTTACTGTCCCTCCAAAATAAATCCTAACTCAGGCTGGACTCTGAGCTGATTTGCTGTCTCTCCGTGTGAGCGAGATATGAAATCAGTGAAATGAGACTGAAGCACAGATTTCATTATTGTTGGCAGATTTAAAGATTATCTGACCTTCCCAGTGAGGAGGTGGAGCTTCGATTTCCCGTCGAGTAACAGCGGCGAGGCTTCGGGATGGGAGGAGTAGACATCTGCTGGACAGGAAGAGCCGTTAGTGATCTGATCATTGTGATTGGTTTTCATTCAGAAGCTGATCAGAGGAGTTTTTAACAATCCTCGTTTGGATGGAGGCAATTATCTTTGACCTGAACGTGGAGCCTCCGACCTCACGTTTCACTCCGAAGATGAAACTAGTGAGATCACAGCGGGCACGTCACAAGTTTGACAGGCGGCGCGCTCCAGTGAAGGGAACACGGCGAGCAGCACGATGCTCGCCGAGAACGAAGAGGAAAGCTTTCATTACAAACATGAAACACTCCCATGATTCCCTCTGCTCAGCAGCTCAGAACATGTTTTAATGACACAAGCCAGTCACATGACCCGGTGTAGCGCCAGGTCAGACAGCATCAGTGATTAGAGATGTCACAGTCAGAGTGCTCAAATCCAGCTGTGAGCGCACAGCTGTGTGACGCCTTCAGAGGAAACAGGGAGAGTCTGACTTCAGGACGAGCTCCTCCTCAGGAGGAACGCAGAGAGCAACTTCAGTTTCACAGTAAAACGTCTGCATTTAAACACGACAAAGCCGAGCTCGTCGACAAACCTCGGTGTAAGTCAGAGTGAAACACACAGTTTCTTTGGCTCTCTGCTGATCTGTTCATGGAGACTACAGGACACTCACACACACAGAGCAGTTGTTACCTTGGCGTCCGTCAGCTCCTCTGGATCGGGACCTCAGTCACCTGCGTGCCTGCTTACCTGTCTGAGCTGTGAGCGTGTGCTGTGTGTGCGTGACGTCATCGAGCTGCGGCTCCACCTGCACTCATAAACACAGAGCGTTAAATCCACCCTGTGTGTGTGCGTGTTTAGGGCGCCGTTCTCAGTGCGACACGTTACATGAACACTTGGTGTGTATGAACAGACGTGTGGCCTCCTGATGTGATCAACTTTTACAGGCCGCTGGAGCCTCGGTGCAGCCTGAGCACGACTCCGTGTCACACACAGGTGAGAACAGGTGAGGCTCCTTTAAGTCAGCTGATCCAACTCTGACAGTTTTACAGTGAAGTCTCACCAGTCAGACCGGCACAGGTGTGGCTCACCTGTGTGTGTGTGTGTGAGACTCTTCTTCGTGGGTTTAAACAAGTTGAGCCTCAGGTGTGTGTGTGTGAAGGAGGACAGAGAGGTAACCTGAGCAGCTCAGTGTGTGAGGAATGTCTTTGACCTCTGACCTCCTGAGAGCTCCACCTGCTGGCTGCTCTGCAGCATTACCAACAGGTAAATCTCCATGGTAACAGCTTCTGTATGAATCATTAATAACACAAATTTTATGCACAACTTTATTCCTTCATTTTTTTGTGGTGGGTGAACTCAGTGAGGTGATCACCAGTGTGACCTCTGACCCCGACCACCACAGATCTTGGTTCGCTGGCACAGTTTGTTAAACCAGTCACCACTAATGGGATTTCAAATGGAGACAGATCTTAAACTTGAACGCCAGCTCAGAGCTGTAGTAAGATCTCGCTTTTTTCTTTTGAGGCAGTTAGCCAAAACAAATCTTATCAAAGCAGCTTTCTGAGACAGTAGTGCACGCCTTTGTTACTGGATTACTGCAACGCACTTTGTTGTGGGGTTAGTGCAGCACGTCTTTTAACAGGAACAAACAGTCTGAGCACATTTTAATTTCACTGCACTGGCTGTCTGTACAATTTAGGATTGTTTTTAAAGTTCTTTTATTTGTTTTTAAATCTCTTAATGCCCATTAATGCCCACATTAATGCTCCTTAGGTCCAGTCACCAGCTGCTCAAGCTACCAAAAGCTAAATTTAAATTAAGAATAAATTTAGAGGTAGCTGCTCCAACGTGTGGAACGACCTGCCCGTGCATGTTAGGCAGGCCTCTTCTCTTTCTGAGGTTCAAACATATTTATTGGCTGAAGCCTTTGGCACTCTTTCAGGGGCTGAATCAGTTTGTTTAACATGTTTGATTTTATTTATCCATGTATTTAATTTTTGTTGTTTATGCCTTTGTATATGTACAGCACTCTGTGAACCCTGGTTTTATGTTAAAGTCCTTTATAAATAAAGCTGGTATGGTAGTTTCAGCTGTAACCATTGTACAGGTTTCTACTGGGAGCACTGGTGTGGATGTGACCGTGACATTTGGTTTTTCTCCTTTTTAAAAATGTTTATTTGTGCAGATGAACTCCATCGAGCACTGACAGCAGTCTGTTAGCATCAGGCAACAATAGGCAGGTGGTCAAACAGGTAAAACAAACATGCATGAGCTATTTCATCAGAAACAACACGACAACCATTAAACTGCAAATATGTACGTTAGCTTAAACAGCCAACAAATGACTGCAGTGTAGTAGAGAATACAACTACACGGTATTATTAGCAGTGAAATTACACAGACTGCTTTCCAGCGCACACGTCACCTTCCACCTGTTAGGATGCCTGGGTCGTTGACCCAGGGTTTTTGAGTTTATTATATTATTTATAATTTCTAGTCTTTGGGTTTTTGTTCGAGTCATGTCTTATGGTTTGTCTCTGTGTAATCCTTAGTTGCTGTCTCCCCTGTCTGCTATATCCCCGTGTCCAGTCGGTGTCTGTGTCTGCCCTGGTCCCACGTCTCTGTTCCCTCTGTTGCAGTGCCTGCATGTGAGTCTGTGTCTTTTGTTCAGTCTGTGTTTCCTGTTTTACTTTGAAGGTCTCTGTCTTATGTGAATGTGTTCAGGTTACGCTTCCTTGTCTCGTCAGTTCTGATTTCTCCCAGCTGTGCTCTCCTTCTGTGTCTCATTCCCCTCGTTACTTCCCAGCGTATTTAAACCCTGTGTTTCTCTGAGTCAGTGTCGCGTCGTCCCTCATGCTGTGTGGATCGCTCTGTGTCTCACTGTGAGTTTTGTTTATGAGTTTCCAGTTTAGTTTGCTGTTTTGTGACTTTCCCCTGCCAGCAAATAAAGCTGAGTTTTTTTGTGTTTAAACCTCATGCCTGAGTGTCTGCATTTTGGGTCCAACTCCTGCCTGCCACACAGCGACTCATGACACAACCTGCCCACTACAGTCAAACATACATCGTCGCACCAGAGTGCTTCCACTCCTTAAAACCAACACCTGCTAAGTTATTAACTTCAGCCAGCAGAAGCAGCAAAGTTATAACTTCGGGGCGACACAGTGGCTCAAGAGTTCGTCTTGTAATTGGAAGATTGCCGGTTCGAGCCCCGGCTTGGACAGTCTCGGTCGTTGTGTCCTTGGGCAAGACACTTCACCCGTTGCCTACTGGTGATGGTCAGAGGGCCCGGTGGCGCCAGTGTCCGGCAGCCTCGCCTCTGTCAGTGCGCCCCAGGGTGGCTGTGGCTACAATGTAGCTGCCATCACCAGTGTGTGAATGTGTGGATGACTGAATGTGTAAAGCGACGAGTAAAGCGCTATACAGATACAGGCCATTTACCATTCATTGCTTTGTTTCACACAGGAGGCAGAATTATACCCGAGAGTCCGGTACTTCTGATTGAGGCCTTGTTTTGTATAGATGCATCTATAATTGTTACTCCTGCACAGCTGCTGTGGAGCACCACAACTTTGTTCTACGTGTCCAGTGACAAGAAAGGGCTGTTCTATTCTGTTCTATTCTAGAATAATTTTATCCGAGCTGAGAGTCTTCAGCCAACTGTTGTTTGTAACCGGTGACCTTTGACTCCATATATTAAACCACACCCATCATCTTTAAATACTCACTGTGGATTTACTACTGTACCTGAAATGCTGCAGTCGACGCTCCCTGATGGCAACATCCTCTTTCAGACATGCTCTCAGGAAGTTTCAGGTGTTCACCAAGTGCTGAAGAACAGGTGAGTGACCTGACAGGTAAGAAGAGGAGGAGGAGGAGGAGGAGGAGGATAACCTTCACAATGAAAGACTGAGGCTTGACAGTTTCACGTATTTAATGTTGAGGTGTCGTTTACAGCAGAAACACACACAATGTCCTGTCACAGCAGGACATTTACCGAGTCGGATTTAATCTGGGGTCGACTTCAAACTTCCTGATTAAACCTGAACTTCAAACATAAAAATCACCGGTATTTATTCAGGTTCCATACATACAGCAAAAACAATGTCCATATTAAACTAACAGAGACCAGGTTAAACTAAAGGAGTCCAGGTTAAACTAACAGCGTCTGGACTAACCCAATAAATTCCAGATTAGAGTGAAGATTGGAGGTGGTGATATAATATGTAACATTTTGTTGTCAGAATACACTGAAGTGTAGTGTGAATCTTACAGAGCACACTCAGCTTGTTCACACTGATATAAATTGAATCTATGCAAACACTGACACAAGACATGAACAATTAGGGATTAACAACACTCAACCCAGAACATTATTCTGACTGTAATCTGGTAACGTTCTGAGTATAATCTGGTGCAGGACTATGACCTGGTAATACTATCAGCAGTGCAGAGCTTGCAGACAGGACTTGGGTCACAAAGACTAAATAATCTGTACATCCGGCCCGCTGCTAATCCAGTCGTCTCAGTGGAAGACGGTCTGTCTCCAGCGTTTGTCGGGCGTGAACGGCCACAGACAGTCAATAATGGCGGAGGTGAAAGGTCGCGGTTCCACGCTCAGGTTCAGCAGCTCCAGACGACAACAGTTTAACTGACTGTTGATTGGACGAAGAGCCGACGCCGCCGGCTGCTCGGTCAGCTGCAAGAACACAGACAGGGTCGGGACCACAGGTGATACCGTTTGTTTATAATGAGTGCAAAGTCCTGCTGATTATGAAAAGATTCAAAACGAGCCGCGCACCATGAAGCAGCTAACCTCAGGTTAACTCTGGCTTTCTGGACTACAAAGGTGGATCACTCTTACTGGGGTAAATCGCCATGGTAACCTATGATATGAGCCAAACCTGCTCTGAAGATTAGAGATTATCAGGTATGACATCAACACCTATAGACCAATCAGATCCTCAGAAAACAGCATCGCCATTCCTGAAGCCCCTCAGAGCTCTGTGGGGAAAGGGGCGGGGTCTGTGTTTCCCTGATGAGCAGTAATGACAATAATAATAATAATAACCATAATAATATCAATAAAACTTTATCAGCTTTATTGCTCTATAAGCATCAGTGACACACCTGCGCTGTACCTGCTGACCTCAGATCAGATTCGTGGACCGAGCCGATGTCTGAATCCTGTCTGTAAATGTGATCTTTACTAACAGCTGAGAGAATAAACTGAAATGGTCAGGAGGTCAGAGTGTAAACTTTTCTCTGATTGGCCACTTTCAGGACGATGTCCTGGAAACCGTGAAGGAAGCGCAGCTGCCGCTCCAGCAGCTCAGACTGAACCATGATGTGTTCACGTGCTGATGCGCCGCTGCTGTCTGTCGCTCTGCTGCAAACACTCAGCAGGTGACACTCACCTCAGGTGCTTTCAACCCACCTCCTTTCTTTGTGGGTGCAATTTAAGCAAGTTAAGCTGATTGATAATCAGCCAATCGGCATCATGTCGGGGTGAACCCAGATAACAGATCGACACCTCAGGTGTGCAGGGCCTCAGGTCATAACTTTACATCCTTACACAGGCAGGCTGGTTAAACTGGCTTTACTTCATCTCCATTTAAGGCAGCTGACCAATCAGAGCCCTGGCTGCTGTTCGTGGTCAGCTGGTTGTTGGCTGCTACGACCTCGAGCACATTAAACTCTGGTGACAAGCTGCAGAGCTGTGGTTGGGCTAAAACATACTGAGCGACAGACAAACACGTCACTGCTTTACAGCCTGAGCTGTGTCAGGTATGAGGCGGCTCAGGTGTGTGACCACTTACAGGTATGAGGCGGCTCGGGTGTGGGACCACTTACAGGTATGAGGCGGCTCGGGTGTGGGACCACTTACAGGTATGAGGCGGCTCAGGTGTGGGACCACTTACAGGTATGAGGCGGCTCAGGTGTGTGACCACTTACAGGTATGAGGCGGCTCGGGTGTGGGACCAATTACAGGTATGAGGCGGCTCAGGTGTGGGACCACTTACAGGTATGAGGCGGCTCAGGTGTGTGACCACTTACAGGTATGAGGTGGCCGGACGGCAGGTTGAAGGCCTGAGCGATGGCGACCGCCATTTCATATTTAGTCATCTGCTCTTTCCCAGAGAAGTGAAAGATTCCTCTGATGGACGGGTCCTGACAGAAAAGCAGACGGCGGTGAGACGGGCAGAGCGAAGTCCACCTGATGCTCACCTGTCTCTCTGACGCTCACCTGTCGTGCTCTCTCAGACAGCTTCCTGCAGACGGCAGCGACGTCTCGGGCGTCAGTGGGGAATCTCTGCAAGACGTGATCCAGCGTGCAGCTCTCCTCTGACGCCTCCTGAACCTTCAGGTACAACGACGTCACCACGCTCTCCGTCACCGACTCCACCTCCCCAAACAGAACGGGCACCCGCAGTACCACCGCACCTGGCAGGGTCACGGGTCAAACAGGTGACTGAGGGGCAGGCGAGAGACAGAAGACTCAGACAGGTGACTGAGACGTACCTGGACAGTGGCGCAGCGTCTCCCTCTCCCCCTCCAGTTTGCTCCGCCCATAAACGTTGAGCGGGTTTGGACTGTCGTCCTCACCGTACGGAGGATTCCTGCCGTCAAACACGTAGTCGGTGCTGATGTAGAGGAAGAGCGCCCCGCAGGTGGCTGCAGACACAGACGTTACCTGTTACGGAGGCGCGCTCACACAGGGCTGGACTGAAATCAAGGTGCGTGATGTGTGAGGGGGCGGGGCTCTGATGCGCACTACAGGAGCTCCACCCCCAAACCTTCTCGTGCCCCCACCTGTGTCAGGCCAAAGAATATCTGGTGATGGTGTGGTGGCGTCACTGACCTGCCTCCTTGGCGAGAGTGCTCGTGGCGTGCACGTTCAGATTAACAGCTGCTTCCGTGTGTCTCTCCATAACATCTGGACGCCTCTCGGCCGCACAGTGGACGATCACATCAGGCTGAAACACACATTCAAAACAACTTTATTTAGTGACCATCAGCTTTACAGTAATGACGAGAGATGGACCGATCGATATTACGTATCAGTATCGGTCTGATACTGACCTAAATCACTGGATCGGATATCCGAGAGAAATAAAAAATGTAATCCGATCCATTAAACATCAAAAAAGCACCTCACAAAACCTGCGACACAGCGTAACTCGGCTCATAACCGTAGCACGTCGGAGCAGTGTGCTCACGTGATAGAGCGGCTGTGAGTATTTGTAGCCTCGCTAGCAATCCGGCGTTTCATCTCTGAGGAAGTGATCCCAGAGAGAAGTAAAGCAAGTGTGTAAGTTCATCTGTGAATGTTTGTAAAGCATTCCAGCGTTAAGCTTAACAACCGATATATGGAGCGACTGCCCCTCTCTCTCTCCTGCTGCTACTTTGAAACTGATCAATGATCAGCTGATCGTCTCTCTTGTTTGTTTTTGGCCCACTTTGCACCAGAAAGAGGAAACCAGCGGCTGAACAACAGCAGCACCTTTAAGCTTGATCAGCTGTTGTTAGAATGTATTTAATATTACTTTCTACACCAGGATCTTTTTCTACAGCTGACGGCTGTAACTGTGCAGGGGCGGATCTAGCAAAGTTTAGCCAGGGGGGCCGATAGGGCATGAGCAGGGAAAAGGGGGCACAAAGACATACTTTTCTTTCTTATTCTCATTTAAAATGTCCAGCTTTTAATAAATAATTATCTGAATCTTGCACCCAAAGTTTTAATCTGATGTAAAATGTATAGAAGTCCATTACTGTATATAGTAACTGTTAAGTCTAATATACCCTAGTAAGCTATAGTACTTTTTCCTTTGGGAAGGTACCATCTGTGCAGTCTGCAGTTCTGTTGAAGAAAGATGTTGAATCTATTTAATTATTGTGGAAGAATAATTGATTTCTGTGCATTTTTTTCACACTGCATCAAATTAAAGTTGATTACATCGATTAAGCATCATGAGGTGGAGGGTGGGGGTGGTTCCCTATTTTTTGGGGGTTTTTTGCTGGGAGTTTGCAGTCCTACTAGTTAGGCTGCTTACTCTTTAAAATACCAGAATAGGGAGGATGGTGCAGGTTTAAGTTCATTAGATTGATCAGTTTTGCTGATCTATGACATATTTTGGGTGCAGTGTGTTTTTCACACACAGGTGTAACAGAATAGCTTCAGTGTTTTTTAACTTGAGTTTGAACTTATACAAAATGCAGCAAGATATTAAAAAAACAGTTTTATTGATTAAAACACATCGGATTCATATCGGTATCGGACATAAAAAAGTGGTATCGTGCCGTCTCTAGTGATGCCAGAACATACCATTACAAACAGCCTGAATCCTGTCAGCTGACTCACAGGTGAGTCGTGTCCGTCCTTCAGCAGCTGCACCTGCTCGCTCACAGCCTCTGACCAACCATAAACCCGATCAGTATCCTGGTAACCGCTCGGCCCGCTGCCTGTATGAGACGGGACGT